>NC_062577.1:10300000-10600000 GCF_022837055.1 Prionailurus viverrinus
CTTGCTCTGTCCCATGAGCCAAACCATGCAGCTGAGTAAGACGCTTAGGTCAGCTCATAATATTTCCTCCAAGTCTCGTGTTTGTTTGTTGGTTCAGAGTTTCAGGGCCCCAGGCTTTCACGGAATGGGCCAGGCGACTTTTGAAGGGCCAACTGTGAATGATCATTCAGTCAGGGGAAAGCCCCGTGGCTGCATCTGGGGGCTCCCTGCTGTTGGAAGTGGCCGAGCATCTCTGAGTCGGCTCCGGGTTGCCATGAGAGAGTCAAGCATCGACCACCCGGGCGGTACCCACTGCGTTTACCACCCGGGCGGTATTAAGACGTGTGCCTTTGCTTTGCGTGCAGTCTTTGGAGGTGCACTGCTACGCAGAAGTCCGGGCGGAGTGATAGCGGGCACAGCAACCAAAAGTCCAATGTGGGGTGACCGGAGGTTGAGGAGCGAGGCCTCCAGACCCTCTCCAAAGTCGGGACACAGAAGGGTGAAGGGCCTTTCCACATACTAACAAGTATAGTAATCATAACCAGCTACCCCCAGAAGTAAAGGGTTAAGCGGTGTTGTTCATTGTCACATGATGCTGGGAAAGAGTTGAGCAGCAACCTCAGGGGTGGGGAGGAGGGAGGAGGCACATCTTGCCTGCACATGTGGCCTCCACCACCAACACTTCAAAGTGCCTCCTCAGACCGACATAACATTCTGACGCCGACTGTAAATGCCCTTGACACGCAGAGTGGAAAATATCAAACACTCCACCAGTCCCCCCAATGCAGTGTCTCTGCACTGGGAAAGGCCTTAATGAGCCGGCAGTGAAGGGGGGAGGTTGGGAGGGAGGACTCCAAGCCAGGGAGAGGGGAAGGGGGTGTAACGGGTGGTTCTGATTTAAGGCTTGTACTGATGCACGCTGGCGGGTGCACTTGGGCTCAGACCACTGCGGATCTAAATGCCCTAGGACCTTGCAGAACAGCCCCGAACATCAATTCCAGGCCTTGCTGAGTCAAGACCCTACTAAGACTGTTTCCCCTTGCACATTCCAGAGCATCTGACTCTTAAGGGGAAGAATTTCCCGGCCCACAGAGCTGTGATTTTTCTGCAAAGGAATGTCCACACATTTCCCCTCCACTCTCCTTGGCGATATTTTGTGCTGCCGTCCTCTCCCTGGTACGTTTTCCTTATGAGAAAAGTCAGCAGCTAAAAGGTCTCTTTCAAGGGCACCTGCATTTCTGTGAACAGAGGGTCTTTCCCTGGGGATCTGTGATTATCCGCTCCCAGGAAGCCCTCTGCAAAACAAGTCAGTCAGCCGAAGAGTCCAGACAATGTGGAGGAAAAGGCTGGAGACCTCCTTAAAATCTCATCTTCTCTTAGATGTATCGTGGGACGCTTGTGCTGGAATGGTTCATCCATTCATCCTTTAATTCACTCACGATTTTTGAAACATCAGAGTACATAAAATATGTAAAACGTGTTTCCTACCTTTTGAAGGTATCACCGCGTCAGAAGGGAAAAAGTAATCACAAATGAGTGCGCAGGGTGCTACCACGGAGACCTGTTACACAGTATCCTAGAGTATGTCAGCTTCAGGCATTCAGAAGCCTTCCCTGAGGGGACAGGATATAAGCTGGGCTTTGACAAATGGGTGGGATTTCACCAGGCCAAAGAGATAGCCAGTGCAAAAACACTGGAGGGAGTGACTCTTGGTGAACTTGGGGAAGGACAAGTTCAATGTGGTTGGATGCAGGGTGGCAGCCATGGTGGATTGGCCGGGAAGTTTCAATGTTAAGGGCTCTTGGGCCAGGCTGGTGCCTTCCTTACAAGCCTGACGGATTCTATGCAGAGCCCTGACGCTATCACAGCCACATTGTCAAAGGGCTGATCCAGGGGCGGGGGAAGAGATGAGCTGGAAATGAGGAAGACAGCAGTCTCGCCTGTGTGCGACACGCTCTGTCCGTCTTAAGAGCGTCGTTTGCTCATCAGGGGCGCCTGGGTGGCTCAGTTGGTTGAGCGTTCAGAGGACGCTCCCAGGTTGGCCAAACTCTATTCTTCCCAGGTCTGCTGAGCTCTCTTGGCTCTGCTGCTCCCAACTCCTTGGAGGCTTAGCATTGAAAAGGCCAGTGCTCTCAAGACATTCTTCTCCTGGCTTTTGCCCCTGCGTTAGTCTTTCCAGATCATGCGTTCCAGGAGCGAGAACTTCGGGAAGTCATCAAAACCACTGGTCCATTATAGCGCTACACCCCAGAGGAAATATGGAGGATGAAGTCCTGTCCCCTGGAGAGAGCAAACACATTCTTATATAAACACGGAGCAAATGTGAAACTTTAGCCAGAAAAATAGACTCACTTAAAATATATTCTGTGACTAAGCTTGTATCAAACAGGCCCAAAGGGACTTGTCAGGAGTTTTCTTGCAAATTACATTTACATGGTTTTAGATGGTGTTTGGGTGGTTAAAATTCTTCTAGTATAATAACATGGGAACGTAAGATAAGTGAATAATAAAAAAGGTAACCGAATCTCCTGTGTTAAGTCCTAAAGTTTTTACAGGTATAGTCTTCGGGGAACGAGGAGGATTTACCGCATGAACAGGAAGCGTTCTGGAAAGATAGAGGCAGTGGTCAGTGGTTTCTTGCAAAGCTTTAATTATCACCACTGGAGACAAGAGCCCAGAATGAACTGATTTGCCTCATGAACACATCAGATTTTATATATTTAAAAAACAACTGGTGGGAACCGCTGTAAAAATAGTTATGTCTTGTTTCTACCCTCACAGAAAGACTGGATGGCCAAAGTCATTGCTTTGTTTGGAATATTGGCTCCGATGAACAGTTTTTAGTTAAGGCTCTGTAATTTATTACTGGGAACTCGTATAGCCTGGCCTGGCCTGGATGCCCTGGCCGAACCGACACGCTCTTTCGCTCTATCCGTCTGTCTCACCAGCGGCATCTCTCATGGACTGGTTTTCCAGGGGCTTGCAGAACACCGGGCAGTGCGCAGTGACCTTTTCCTGCGTCGTGTCACTTTATTTCATCTGACAGTAACGCCACGAGATAAATCCTACTATTAGCCTCGTTTTGCGTGTGAGGAAACTGAAGGCTCCGGGAGATCAAGTTAACCTGGAGCTCCCAAGGAGCGGAAATGAGATTTCCATCCAGATCTGACTCGCTATGCTCCGTAGCACACCGCTATCGCTCAGGGAGGCTAAAGCTGTTACCGGAGTCTGGCGGCAGGGACGGCGAATCTGTGCAGGTTTAACACAATCAGGTGGCCCCGGATGAGTGAGGGACAGGCTCACAGGGGGTCCAAAATAGTAACTGCCTTCTCTTTGGGGTGGGCTTCGCTTCTGAGCCTCCAGGGTGCCAGAGGAAGGGGGGCACGGCTCTCCCCGGACCCAGAGTTGAGTCTCCACAAACGGGGTGTGCCGTAGGGCCAAACACAAAAACCAACCCAGCAAGGCCAAGGCCTGAAAGCAATTACGCCGGGCCTAAAACTCAATGGGCTGCAAGTAAAACAGAATTTAATGGTGTGTATTTAATTTCTAAAGCCCCCCTGCTTTTACGACAAGAGCTAGCTTATGTATATACGTTTATATAAATCCTGCGTTTGCGCAAGGGAGTTGTATTACCAAGATGTTATCCCTCCAAGAGGCCACTTCTCTGTGAGTTAGTCACACAGGCAAGCTGTGCTCAAGCACGTGGCACCTTTCTTATTTCACATGGTCCACGCGGACCCACGGAGCTCCTTAAGGCCTAGCTTGCTCCCCGCCAACGAGACCCTTCCGCTCTCCCACCTGCCACTTCTGACGCGAGCGGGAGGACAATAAATCAGACGCTGGATTTTGGTGCGCATCCAGCCCTGAGAGGATCCCAAGCAAATGTCGTGCTTCTTCCAGGACCTTCGCTAGACGGTACCTCTGGTACTGGTTTCAAAGCCAGCGGGAAATAATGCCCAGTCTGCAAGGAAAGAAAGGTGGCAGGAGATCTTGTTCCTCACACTGTTCTAACAGAAAGGCTGAGTCCCGCAGGTCCCTTGAAATGGCGTGACACTGGTGTTTTAGATTGGAACAGAAGATTGGGACCTAAGACGAGATTCTCTGGATGCCTTCGAGGTACCTCCCCGGTCCCTGCACGTGCGTCCCCTGCGCCTATGTCCTCTGCCAGCGAGTGGTCCCACCACACACCCAGGCGCCCACGTTAGGATCCCGGATTCTCCTTGCTGCCTCCTTTCCGCGGAAGCCCTGGTGTTCTCCTCCTCGTTGTCTCAGTTCTCCGGCTTCTTCTTTTCACAGCCGTTGTCGACTAGCCAAATCCTCTTTACTAATCTTGTCCCCTCCCATCCATCCTCCACACTGTTGCCATGGCGACGCTTGTAAGCAAGGAATACGAATAATTATCAGCAGGGCACCCGGCTGACTCAGTCGGTAGAGTGTGCCACTCTTGATCTCAGCGTTGTGAAGTTCAAGCCCCACGTTGGGCGTAGAGGTTGCTTAAAAGTAAAATCTTTGGGCACCTGGGTGGCTCCACCGGTTAAGCGGCTGACTTCAGCTCAGGTCATGGTCTCTCGGTCAGTGAGTTTGAGCCCCGAGTCGGGCTCTGTGCTGACAGCTCAGAGCCTGGAACCTGCTTCGGATTCCGGGTCTCCTTCCCTCTCTGTCCCCCTCCACCCCACTCACACTCTGTCTCTCTCTCTCAAAAATAAATCATTTTTTAAAAAGTAAAATCTTAAAGGAAAGAACACCACAAAAATCAAATTTAGAGAAAAGAATTATCATCGTAACAGTTTAATTAATTATTTTTAGTTTTTTTTTATGCTTATTTATTTTTGAGAGAGAGAGAGAGAGAGAGAGAGAGACAGACAGACAGAGCGTGAGCAGGGGAGGGGCAGAGAGAGAGGAAGACACAGAATCTGGAAAAAGGCTCCAGGCTCCGAGCTGTCAGCACAGGGCCCGATGGGGGTGGGGCTCGAACCCACGAACTGTGAGATCATGACCTGAGCCGAAGTCGGACGCTTAACCGACCGAGCCACCGGGGCGCCCCATCATCATCACATTTTAATGCGTGCTCACTAGCGCCAGGCACTGTGCTAACAGCTCTGCCTCCATCCTTTTCTTTGCTCTCATAACATTGTGTCCCTGCTCCGAGGTCTTTGATCATTTCCATTACCAACCAGATAAACTTGTAAGTCTTTCATAGGTGTCATGATCCGACCCCCTCCCCACGTGACTCACCTGCTGCTACTGTGACCCCTCTCGCTTGAGCCTACTGGGGCCCCCCTAATTGCCTCCCCCGTGCTCTTGTATCTTCTTGCTTCCAGCCGTGCTGCCCTTTCTTCTACATTACCCCCCCACACTGTTAACTTCTTGTACCTCACGAACTGGATCACTTTCTTAGACGAGATCGTTTCTCTGTGCCCCTTCGCTTCCTCATACCCAAACCTATGTGCACCTTGGGGAACAGTAAGGTAAGTATCCTACGAGCTAACACATGGCAACGGAACTTTCTCGTTACTATCTCTCAGTGCCTTCAGCAGACTGTGGACTCCACATTCAAACAATGGACGTCCAAACAAATGCTTTAGATCAACCATTCCAAAACCCAGAGCACAACTTGTGTCACCGGTCATCAGTATTGAACTGACCCAGCCTAAGAAGTCTGTATAAAAGAAAACACAGTCCCTCTGCTGACACTGTTCAGCCAGATTCTCTTGAGAGCCAGGATCTTTCAATGGTTTGTCCCTCATTTCTTCCCAGTTTCTAGAACAGAGCCTGGCATATTTTAGACACTGGAATAGTTGTTGGAAAATTTTATTGGTACAAAGAGACAGTTTTATGGCTGCGTTCAAACATTTGGATGTGTACACTTTTTCCCGAGGTACAGTTTTCCTCTTCCATGATAATGAGAGCATGAACATTTCTGAAAAGCCATCTGACGATACGTACCAAGAACTCTAAGAGAATTCATCCTCTTTTGGCCGTGGCTGTAAGCCAACTGTCCACTACCCAGTATTTTTCTGCATCTTTACTAACCGAAATCCTTTATTGCTGAGATGGAAACGTGTCCAGCTAACCCTTGACATCTCCAGGCCTTCTTCGAAACGAAGTGTGGCCATGTGACCAATTTCTTATCACTAACGAGATGTAAGTGAAATTTTCCACGTGGGGTTTCTGGGGAGCCTTGGAATTGGGGCAGAACACTGGCTACATCGCTTTTGGTGTCCTCTCCTTCCCAGAGCCTAAAACTCAGATGGGATGGCTGCCTGGACTCGTTCAACCAGAAAGGATTTATTACAGGGTATTGGAAGCCTACGGAATTTCTAAGAGAGCCAAGGAAGCGAACTTGAGGGTACTAGCCAAGGACAGTCCATCCAGGAGAAATGATATTTGGGGGGCATGCCTCTCTGCCATTGCCTTACTGCTCAGCACTTGACCCCTGTGACAGCACAATGGAGCTCCCCCCGAGAACCCACGTCCCCACCCCCATGCTCCCCAGAACATGCCATCTTTCTCCGCCTGCCATCCTGGCTCATTTCCGTCTCCAAGTCTTGCATTGGTTTTCTCCTTGCTGGAACTCAGATCACCTTGGAAACCGGACCTCTAAGGGGGTCTGGAAAATATCGCTCTATTTCCCATTTTCCCCAGCCTCTGAAGTACAGGAAGACACATGAAAAGGGGGCTGGAGTGGGTGTTGAGAGAACCCGTATGAAGTAGGTGTCATTCTGTCGGCTCAGTTTCACCTGTGGCTGTTTGTGTCAGGGCTGTCATTGTACACAATTAGCAGGGACATGGTGCCGCGGGATGTGTACTGGGCTGTGTTTCATGTGTGCGATGCTGAGGAAGAAAAATCTATAGAGTGTAGGAAACAGAGGTTACAGATCAATCATTAGCATTTAGGGGATCTCAAAAATAACCGCAAACACCCGCAGACTATAGTAGATTCACTAGCTCTGGGTAATCCCCGCAGCCTCCTGACTGGCTTCAGGCTGTCGCCCCGTCCCTTTCAGCCTCCATCTACACGATGGCCAAAGTGACCCTGTTAAAGCCTGAGGCACATCAGTAACAACAACAACAACAACAACAACAACAAAACTAATGGGGAGTTTCGATCCTTCTTTCTCAATCCCCATGCAAGTTGCTTAAACATTCTGGGGACACGTGGGTGGCTCAATCCATTAAGTGTCCAACTTCTGCTTAGGTCATGATCTCGCGGTTCATGAGTTTGAGCCCCGTATCGGGCTCTGTGCTGTCAGCGCAGAGCCTTCTCCGGATCCTCTGTCTCCTTCTCTCTCTGTCCCTCCCCTGCTCTCTCTCCCTCTCTCAAAAATAAATAAAACATGAAAAAAATAAACCTTCCATTAAACAAAAAGTCCCTTAAGGCACGTCAAGGGGCTCTTCCGGTCAAAACTTCCCGATGACACCCCCCATGAGATGAGGAGAAAAGCCACAATCCCTCTGTCAGTCACTCTGCCCCTTTGTTCCCCCAGTGGCCCAGGCACTCACTACCTCAGGTCTTGCTCCACTGCTGTCTTCGCCTGGCATGCTGTGTGCTCAGGTAGCCGTGTGGCCTCTCCCCAGATGTCATCTTCCCGGCGAGGCCTTCACCAGCTACCCTCCTCGGAATCACAGATCGCAATTACCCTTCTGTCAACTTCCCGTCACTCTTCCTCTTTCTTTTCTCCTTGATGCTTCTTTCCGATGTGCCGTATTTTCAACAAAATTTATCTTGTTTATAGACTGTCCTTTCCCGCCGCCTAAAGCGTCAGCTTTTTTCTTCATGTCTGTCTTCACAGAAACCAGAGCAGTGCCTGGCACATGATAGGAGCTTCAGAAACATTGGTTAACCGACTACATGAATGAATGAACTGATTAAGTGAAGGAATTATCAGATGGATGAAAAAACAAAGGAACTTTCCCATGGAGGGATGGAATGCAACAGGACTTCCAAGGAGACAGAAAAGGGAACTTTCCAAAGCCCCTTTCCTTCCAGGTTCCCTTGGGCTCAGGACGGTTGAGGCGCTCTCTGCCAGCCACCCCTCTGTGGAGAAGCCCCGGGGCGGACAGTTGTGGTGGGGAAGGAACCCTGGCCTGGGAGCCTGGCAGCAGGCTCCAGCCCTGCCCCCGTCTCCAGCTCTGGGACTTTGGAGAAACCCTTCCCACTCATTTGTCCCCTTGATTTTTTTTAAAAAGTTTATTTATTTATTTTGAGAGAAATAGAGAGACAGAGACAGCGTGGGTGGGAGAGGAGCATAGAGAGGGAGAGAGAGAATCCCAAGCAGGCTCCCACTGTCAGCACAGAGCCTGACGAGGGGCTCGAACCCACAAACCACAAGATCATGACCTGAGCCGAAACCAAGAGTCAGAAGCTCGGTTGGTTACACTCGATTTTACCAGCGTCTCCACTTAGGCTGCTGGGCCCTGACTTTCTTCCGTGAGGGGTTGGCGATGAAGGGACAATTCATTGACAAGGCATTTAAACTCTGTGGGTGTAACTCCAAGGGCACAGGAGCTATATTTTCAGCCTCTGAATTTCCTCCAGAAGGGCTTGTAGCAACAGACATTCCCCCCCGCTCCGCTCCGTGGAGCAGGTCCACTGGGCTCTGGCCTGTGTCGGCTCATGTTAACACTCAGAGCTCGTGAGGGTGTCTGCACCCGCCTCTGTGGGACCCCGTGTCCCATCTGCCACAGCAATCTTGCGCTTCAGTCTTCAGTGCTACTCTAAATATACAAGCTCTCTCTGAACATTTCACGGGAGTGTCTTGAAGGAATCCAGGGACATTTTTCTTCAACCTGCCTGAAATTTGTTTTGGCAGAAGTTCTGAAGGCTGCTGTCTTGAGAGATCGGGCTCTTGTTAAGTTATAGGTGTAATTTCGGGGAGGTTGAATAACTCGGGCCAAAGTTGGAATGTCCTCCCATCAACGCTGCCCTTGAATCTCTACCCTTCCTGCAAGGTCCTACTCCAGTGAAGCCTTCCCACATCATCACCCTAAAAGGGGGCTCTCTTCCTCCCAAGGCTGTATGGTGGCAGAACCGGCCAGGGGGATCCAGACAGATAAGGATTTGAACGCCAGACTTTGCTCATGGGTCACCCTGACCCAGTTCTCTAAACTCCTTGAGCCTTAGATTCCTCAACTATAAGTGGTGGGAGTGAAAATAATGGCAGCTAACATTTACTGCGTGCTTGCTGCTGGGTACCATGTTTCATACTTCGCATTACCTGTTTTATTCAATCTTCTTAAGACCCCTGTGGGACAAGGCATTTTACTACCTGCTGTCTTTATACATAAGGAAATGGAAGGTCAAGTAGAATGATACTTTATACCTCACTGGGTAAGGAAGATGAAATTTAGGGGTGCCTGGGTAGCTCTGTCGGCTAAAAGGGTCCAACACGTGATTTTGGCTCAGGTCATGATCTCATGGTTCATGAGATGGAGCCCTGTGTGGGGCTGTGCACTGATATCACGGGTCCTGGTTGAGATTCTCTCTCCCTCTCTCCCAACCCTTCCCCTGCTCATGCATTCTCTGCCTCTCTGTCTCTCTTTCTCAATAAATAAAGAAATACTTTAAAAATAAATACTTAAAAAAATACTTCAAATAAAATAAATAAAATTTAATAATTATTTATTTATTATAATAAATAAATAAATAAAATAATATAAATAAAATAAATACTTATTTTATATAAAAATATGAACCTTGAATTATTTTAGACTGTATTTGTATACAGGTTCAGTGAGTTCTTGAGGACATTGTTACTCTCGTTTTATAGTTGCCACAATCCATATATTTATTTTTTTAAGTATTTATTTTATTTTATTTATTATAATAATTAATTAATTAATTAATTAATTAAAATATAAAATTATACACTGAACCTGTATACAAATACAGTCTAAAATAATTCCTGGCACATAATAGCTATTACTATTATCATTTATCATTAATATTCAAATCTATGTTTCTCTGTAGTTTGAAGTTTCCTGAGGAGTCAAACAGGCCTTTTTTCATCTTTGTACGTGTTCGTGGCCTCATCCTATACCTTGTATGTTACAACATTGCTTCTTAAAGTGCATCCAACAAGCCACCTGCTCTAGAAGGCCCTGAAATCTTGTCAAAGGGAAGGTGCCGGAGCACTTGCCCAAACTGAATGGATCCTGATCTCTGGCAGTGGCCCAGGATTTGTGTCTCAACAAGCTGCTCAGGTGAGTTCCGTGGACACTGAGGTTCCAGGACCACTCTGGTAGGGGCACCAAATGTCTACAAGTGTAATAAACAGATGGGTGGATGATGAAACCAGTTTACGGAAGTGTGCATTTTTAAAAAGGAATGGAAAGGAAAAAAATACCAGTAGTGCTAATAATTTTAGGTTCAGAAGACGCTGGTCTTCCTCTTTGGCATAGGGTTTTGAATCTCAGTGGCTCATTTGGCTTGTCTTTGCCCCGAGTGCCGCTTCAGTCCATTTCTTTGTAGGTAGGGTTAGTCATCTATTTAGGCAGGGAACTCACTGGGCTTTGGGCATTTCCTGAGAATGAGCTGTCTCCAGCGGACTCATCAACAACATACACTCCTACACACCCTGGGTGCCTGCCCGTTAGTATCGTCCCAAAGCTCTACTGAGATGAGCTAGGTTCATGGAATCCATAAGACATGCAAATAGCTACAAACTTCAAAAAATACTGGGGGCGCCTGGGTGGCGCAGTCGGTTAAGCGTCCGACTTCAGCCAGGTCACGATCTCGCGGTCCGTGAGTTCGAGCCCCGCGTCAGGCTCTGGGCTGATGGCTTGGAGCCTGGAGCCTGTTTCCGATTCTGTGTCTCCCTCTCAGTCTGCCCCTCCCCCGTTCATGCTCTGTCTCTCTCTGTCCCAAAAATAAATAAACGTTGAAAAAAAAAAATTAAAAAAAAATACTCTAATAGTTTTTCATTGGGATATAAATCTTTTTTTTGGCCTCAACATTTTACCAAAGAAAAAAGATGTTGAGTCACATGATTCACATACAGAGATATTTTGGATTTCTTTTCATACCAACTAGCTCCCTTTTTTTTAAGAGCATTTCTGGGGGCGCCTGGGTGGCTCGGTCAGTTAAGCATCCAACTTTGTCTCAGGTCAGGAACTCATGGTTCTTGGGTTCCAGCCCCATGTCGGGCTCAGTGCTGACATCTCAGAGCCTGGAGCCTGCTTTGGATTCTCCCTGTCTCTCTGCTCCTGCCCTGCTCATACTCTGTCTCTCTCTTCCTAAAAAATAAATGTAAAACATTAAAAAAAAAAAAAAAGAACATTTCTGAAGGCACCGCTAAACAAAAGATGGTTTTTCTTAAAGACTTGTCACACCAACGTTTCAGTAGAAATGCTACCCCTTTAAAACAAAGGGGAGGAAAGACATAATCGTGATGTGGTCAGCCGAGCAATAAATTAAATTCACCTGGCAGAGTTGGTCTTCAAGTCTGAGGAATGTAAAAGAACACGTTTCTAGTGAATGAAGAAAAAAAAAAATCCGCAGAAAGAGAGAGACCAGTTCTGAAACATGAAAAGAGAGGTTGCAGTTCCAAACCCTGACTCAAGCGTAATGCGCATGTCCGGGTTAAGAGTCATACTCCCTGGGTAATTTCCATACCAAATGTGCAGCCTTTTACAAGCCAAAACAAAAGCTGTCGAGCCCAGCAAAGCCTAAGCTAGTTTAATGCCTCCCCGCCCCCCGCAACAGAAAAGGAAGATTATAACAACCTAGAATCGAATCCGGTTTTCATTAAAAGTTACTAAATTTTAAATTTTTAGGGGAGTTGGGTTGTGTCACTAGACACTCAAATGGCTTCTTCCAGGACGCAAGAAATTTCAATTCGCCAAAAAGCTCAAAGCCCACAGTTCTATAGGGTTTGTGTGGTCTCAGCTCTAGCACATTTCTTAACCCTCTAGGCGTCAATTTCTTCGTCGGTAAAACTAGAAACCGAACCCTGCCTCTTTCCAAGGGGTGAGGGTGAGGATTCTATGTGGTTAGTGTCCGTAAAGTGCCTGGCTTACTAAAATGCCAGTTATTATAATGGCACGCGCTTCAGCTTGGGGACTAAGATTTCTACCTCTATTGGAATGGAGAAGTGACAATTGCGACTTGGATTATAATGAGATGTTACGTTGTGTCGCCCTGGCAGGGGAGCTGAAGCCAAAGGAGAAACTGAAGAACGTGGAAGTAAAGCCAGTTAGCTGAACAGCAGGGAGTGTTTGATGTACATGAGCTGGATGAATCTTAAGGGAGAGGGTACTTTTAGACATGCCTCATGTCATCAAGATGTTTCTACACCAATAATAAATCATTGTCATGTACTTAGGCAATAGCACCAAGCGCAACACCAGACTTCTCTGGGCTCTGGTTTTTAGGAATAAAGGCCATCTGTTAGCTGCTTTCCCTCGGAGGAATACCCAACACTGGGTCTGAGTTTTTATGTTTGTGCAGATGACATTGTGATAGTGAGAGAGTGCGCGTACTAATTTCTGCTTTCTGTTTGGCAGAAAGACCCCCGAGAAGATAAAACTGCTTTCATAAAGACACGCGATTGAAAAAGAGCCCTCCACCTCTCCACGCTGAACTTCAGACTCTGTTCAGGAGGGCACACACGCTTCGCCTTGGCTTCGAGGACACGGTAGCCCTACTTCCCTTTGGTTGCATTTGCAAGAGTAATAATTCATAAATTTCAATCAATTCCATGGTTTTTCCTATCGCTGACTCTCTGGATATGGTTCGGGGTGTTTTACTTTTCGACTTCGATATAAATTTGTTGCAGGTGTGAAGTCTCCTGGAGGCGGGATTACAAAGCAGGGCGGCCATGAAGGTTCTGGGGAACCACGCCTATGGTTTTCCATTACAAGCCGGCGAACCAAGCGGGGACCAAATCCGAGATCTGAGACAGAAGAGCCTGTGCTCCAGGAAGCTGCCCCAGCATCCGAGCAGGATGCATGGGGGGTAGTTGGGGAAGCTTGGGGATCAGAGAGATGTCTGCCCTGAAAGGAGCCCAGTCCATGGGGAAAGTTTTATGTAAGGAGAATGAGTGGGGGGGGGGGGGGGGTTTGACATAATGACTAGTCAGGATGAGAGAGCTGAGCTGGAAGAGTCTTCTGGAAGCTGAGAGGTCATTGACACCATGCTCATTCTTAAAAAAATTTTTTTTAAACTTTGTTTTAGAGAGAGAAAGAGCACAAGCAGGGGAGAGAGGCAGACAGAGAGAGAGAGAGAGAGAGAGAGAGAGAATCCCAAACAAGTTCCATGCTCATTGTGGAACCCGACAAGGGGCTTCATCCCATGACCCTGGGATCATGACCTGAGCTGACATCAAGAGTCTGATGCTCAACTGACTGAGCCACCCAGCAACCCCCCACCCCTATGCCCATTATTTTAAAACAAACAAAAAGAGAGTTCATAAAGAAATGGTGGCCCTATAACACATGGACAGAAAGTAAATGAAATAAAAGAAAAATAAGCTTTGGGGCTCCAGTTTTAGTCATCAAGTTTCCTTTTCTCAGAAATGATGGATCTGTTTCTAGAAAAACATACATTAGGGAAATGATCAGAAATGCTTCTAACAGAAGATGCTCCTCACTGTGTTGCTCCTATTAGTAAAATAACAGAAGCACATTAAACAGTGAACAATGGGAGAATTTTAAGTAGTTTAGCACATAGTGATATAATGACATTTTAGACATCTATTAAATAACAAGTTTCTAAAGAATGTTACATGGCATAAAAATATCGTCATGTTGTACCATATTGCATGTAAGTGAAAAAGTAAGACATAAAACTGTGTATACAATTGGCTTTCATTGTGTGAAAGAAACACAGGGTATAAAAAGAAAAAAAATGGTTGGAAGTAAATACACCATAAAAGAAACGATGATACCCTATCTCGGGGTGATACGCTTATGAAAGATTTTTATTCTTTGTTTACATTTTTAAAAAAAATACTTGAAAAGACAACGAACACATACCCTTTCAGGAACCTGAGAAGCAGGACTTGAAGAAAGACGATGTGACAGACCCACATAGAAAGATAGCCTTTGGGTGCGGAAACCAATTTTCCTGCTCAAAACTACTTATACTTATACACACTACACCCGGACAACAATTCCAATTTAGCCTCCTGCAGCACGGCCACCGTGGCCCCCTCGATTCAGCCTTACAGGAATCCCCCAAGCCCGCACCCCTCAGCTTGCCTCAGGAATGCGCATGTCTGAGCCATTTCCCTCTGGCCATGTGGGGAACATCATTCGTGTATACCCAGAGTTGTAAGCAGTCCAAATCCTGACATTTTCTGTGGGTAAAAAGGAAGGGAAGGAGCTACGTGATGGCATGCATAGAATCACATATCCTCTCTTGTGCCATTACATTTTACCCGCTTTCTGAAGGCCCAAGGCCTTCAACACATTGCTCCTTTCTTCTTCTCAAGAATTCGCCCCAAATCTGATACGTGTAGAAGATATCTCTCTGGCTCCCTTCCTTCAGCGGTCTCCCCTTCAGCATTTGAATATGTGGCAGGACAAGAAAATTGGTTTGCTTTACCACTTTTCTTTTCATTCTCTGCATTAAACTGTCTCTGGTTATTGTTTATCTGGCTCTGAGATGTTCTTCTGCCAGAAAATGAACTTTTGCCCAAACTGCAGATAGGAATACGAATTGGTACAATTTGGGGGATCACAAACAAACACGTATACACTCTTTTTTAGAGAAGGGTTGTTTATTTATTATGACAGCAAGAGAATGGGGGAGGGGCAGAGAGAGAGAGAGAATCCCGAGCAAGCTCCACACTCGTGGAGCCTGACACAGGGCTCATTCTCACGACCATGAGATCACAACCTGAGCCAGTAGCAAGAGTTGGTCGTTCAACCAACTGAGCCACCCAGGCGCCCCCATATACACTCTTAATCGTAAACACATATTCGCATGGGCACATATAGATTTACCTACCATATGTCAAGACTCTGGAGCTCATACTCTTTAACTTCAAAACTTCTGGGAATTTATTTGACCTAATCAGTCATGATTCATGAATAATAGTTTTTATCAGATTATTATTTATCATTGAGGAAAAGCCAGGAAGAACCTACACGTTTAAAAATTAGAGATTAGTTAAATGAATAATAGAGTCACAAAACGGTAGACTATGCAATTGTTAACAATAAGAATATTTAGTGCCCTGAAAATACTTATGATGTATTCGTAAGTACAGAAGCCAGAGTAGAGAATATTGTGACCTCAGTTTTGTGGAAAGAAAAGACAAGATAAAAAAGAGCAACAAAAAGCCTATACAACAACCTGCAACTGTAGTGTCTCTGCTGACATTTCTGTGCCCTTTTACACTTTCCTAATTTTCCAAATGTTACACACAGAACATAGTATTACTTTCATAATCAGACAAAAAGAAGCTATTCAATATTTCTTCCCATTTAAATACTATTGTTCTCACATGAAACTTGGTTTAAGTAACCACATTGAACATCATCCTTGATGATGTTGAACAATGTTGAACGACATCCTTGGCGTTTTTTGGGTCAAACTCCAAAGCTCGGAGAAAAGGTAAGGAAACCAACATTTGTTGAGAATATACTATCTGCCAGACATTTTCCCAAGACCTGTTGTTGACTTTAGCCATTCTGACACGGTTGAGGTGATACCTCATTGTAGTTTTGATTTGCATTTCTGTGATGATCAGTGATATTGAACATCTTCTCATGTGTCTGTTGGCCATCTGTATGTCATTGGAAAAATGTCTATTCATGTCATCTGCCCATTTTTAATTAGATTATTTGTTTCTTGGGTGTTGAGTTTTATAAGTTCTTTATATATTTCGGATACTAACCTTTATAGGATTTCATCTTTTTGAAGAGAGTTGATAGTTTAGTTTTGACTTGTAAAATCCTTTGCTCCTCTTAAAGCTGGGTTTTACAAGGAGAGGAAGACTTGATTGTTTTTAAAAAAATTTTTTTTAATGTTTATTTATTTTTGAGGGACAGAGAGTGTGAGCAGGTGAGGGGCAGAGGGAGGGAGACACAGAATCCAAAGCACAGAGCCTGACGAGGGGCACGAACTCACGAACTGCGAGATCATGACCTGAGTCAAAGTCAGGCGCTTAATCGACTGAACCACCCAGGCGCCCCAGAAGACCTGGTTTTTATAAATTACTTCCTCCGTCAATTCAAAAACCTGGATTCTTCCCAGCAGTTGAGTTAAAAGGAAGTTTTCATATAGAATTCTTTCTTCTAGTGACCATAGAAGTGGAGTTTAATATTTAGGGACTGTGTACCTCATTTTCTGGGGGAGTTTCATTTATTAGGAATGCATCATTAGTCAGCTTATTGGGGAATGTTTCCAAGACAGTGTGGCCGAATAATATCTTACCCCCCAGCTGGACGGGAGTAAAACAGTCTTTACAATTATATGGCGGAAAAGTAATGCAAGCTTTATTTAGGCACAACACTTGGGCCTTGACAACTCGCAGAATTAAGGGACCCAGGGAAGGTCTGGAACTTCTGTACGTGAACATGGAGGCCATCATTAGAATTGACACCTGGGTTTGGTATCCAAACGCCGCAAGGAAAGAACGATTACAGACCACAATAGGGCAAGATGGATTCTCTCTGCATACCGCTCTTCACCCAACACTTTTATCATTGCCAAGAAGAGAATTATAAATCACTCCTGATCATTCTTCATATGTTCCCCAGATTGCAGTTCATTTTCCTGAGCCTCAACTTACTGCACTTTGCTGGACCGTAAGCCCAGAGTGTGATATTGAAACCAGGCCCGTCTCTTTCAGAGCTCAACGCTGTGTAGTCCAACTCCGTGGCTGTGCCGGGGGGCCAGGTCTGTGCATGGGCCCTTTCACCAAAACTCATCCTCAAAACTCCCTGGATCCTGAAGCAAGATGATATCCTGTGTGGCCCCTGCGTGGCTCATGATCAGTTTAGGGGAACCCTCAAGACATCCACTCACCCCTGCCTCGTTCTGCCTACTTCAGAATCCACACACGCTGTGGCTATGTGACGGGGGTATCATAAAGCTGGGTGGGACCAGGAAAATCTGTTGTCCTGACAACCTAAGGATGCTTTTACCTCTTAGCGCAAGTGCAAAAGGGTAATGCAGGTGGCTGAGTAGACGTGGACCATTAGCTTCTTTCTTCCGAGGACAAGCGATCACTAGTCGTGGTCTTTTGTCCACAGTGAACTTGAATGATAGGCGGTAGGAGCCCTTCGAAGAATAAAAGCATTTTTAGGCCTGGAGAAGAGAAGAGTGGGAAAAAGGTAATAGTTTAAAAGTCTCTTGAGTTTGAAGTGGAGACACAAGGGAGACAGGATCAAGGAGGTCTTTCTATGACCCTGGTGATGCCTATTATTGGTGATAATTCAAATGCTTGATCGCCTCACTCTATTAAAAGAAGGCTGCAGTTCGGTTGTGTCTCCAGAAATTACAGATATAAAACAAAGTTGGAGCGTTGCAAACGGACCTGACTTTGTAAAAGGCAGCAACAGCATTTGAAATTTAAACAGCAGTCATGGCAATTATTTCACAAAAATAATTTGTCAGGGGAAGCAGAAAGAAATCTAACTGAAAAAGAATAAGGTGCCACATAGTTTTTTTACAAAACACATTTAAGAATGCCTTTCGGGATATCATAATAAGCATCAGGAATATAATACAGGGACTGGGCATGATAGGCGGAAGCAGGAAAATAAGTAAACAATTATTCAATGGGCCAGATTCTATGGCGGTGGGGGGGTGGTGAGTAGGGAAGAGCCAACTGATAGTGTTCACAGAGAGACCTCCATGTTCTTGAAACTTCTTGCCTCCCCCAAAAAACCATATCCATTTGGGGGTAGATTTCAACCAGGACCCAGTCTTTGTATGACCCTTACTTCAGGCAGGAAGTTCTGAAATGCACCTCCTATCAAACCTTGCACGCTTCACTTCCCAAACTTTCTCCTGTTTATCTTTGTTCTCGGCTGCCAGGGCCAGATAAAGTTTCGCACTGCTGAGGGCAGGTGCCAATCTTGATATAGCATGTATAGATCAAGTATGGGTCATTAAGTCAGAAGTTGCTAACTGTCACTGATGCATTAGCAAACCAACAAAAACATTTACCAAGCACACTCTGCATGTAAGGCTTAATACCATAAATATACAAATGAATTTAAGACACTATCAAGGAATCAAGGAAACGATGAGCTCTATGTAGAGCCGACACTGAACATTAGCTCTTGGTAGGTGTTGTTAACTTTTCATGGAGATAAACATAAATGTCAGGATCAGGAAGAACCACCAAGTTCAGTAAAGGGGCACTAAATCACCAGGGACTAGAGTGGTCACTGCACCTTCAGGAAATATGGAGATGTGAGGGAGGAAGGGACCTAACAAACACACATCGATTGGTAACATATTATGGGTCTCAGGCTCCTTGCATTTATTCTATCATTTTTAATCCTGTCACCAATTATCCGAGGTAGACTCTGTCCTTACCTGTACGGATGAGAGCACGAAAGCCTGAAGCTCCTTAAAAATTTGCAAAGGTCACAAAACTAGTGCACGGAAGAGACGGATTTTGAACCCACAGCCAGTTCAGTTCATAATCTTATACTCTTCGCTTCTCTGGGAAGGATATCTGGATTTGATAGGCTGAGAAGAGGCCAGAGAACAAGCTCCACCCAGTTTGGCCTGTATTTTCGAAATATGTACCAGCATAGATAGTTGAAGTTAGTTCTGAGGTTGATAGCTCTCTTAGTAAAGTGGTGCAGGGAGAAATATGGCAGCCAAACACATAGAGGTGAATGCCACCATTGGGTTTTCGTTAACATTTGGTTTTACATACCCCCAGAAGCAGACCCAGAGACAAAGATTCAAATGCAAAGAGTGTATAAGGGCAAGCAGGAGATACTGATGGAAAAGTGCAGGAATAAGGCAAGGAAGAGAATGCACATAATGGGCGGGCATATTAAGCCAGAAGACCACCATGGATGACTGGAACTTAATCTCGTGGGGTATCATCGTTTTAAAAAATTGTTTTAATGTTTATTTACTTTTGACAGAGAGAGAGAGAGAGAGAGAGAGAGAGCATGAGCAGGGGAGGGGCAGAGAAAGAGAGAGGCATAGAATCCGAAGCAGGCTCCAGTCTCTGAGCTGTCAGCACAGAGCCCGACACAGGGTTTGAACTCACGGACCACGAGATCATGACCTGAGCCGAAGTCGGACGCTCAACCGACTGAGCCACCCAGGCGCCCCTCGTGGGGTATCATCTGAAAAACAGCACATAACACAAATCTCAGAAGCATCTACCCAAGGAGTCAGAGGGCTGGAGGATTTAGACACCTGTTTCAACCAGTCACCGGCTAAGAGCTGTGGCAGAGGGGTGGCAGAGTGGGGGTAGTTAATTCCATGGTACTTCTTGTCTACTATGTGCACAAACAGAGCCCCATCTGAGGCTTGGGGGGGAGCCCCAAGGGAAAGTCACGCAAACACAAGAAACTGGCTGTCTTGAGGGACATAGGTAAGGCCCAAGGGATATGGACAGAGCACGGAGAGCACATGCTATAAATATCAGCATCTTTGATGTAGGGTTTGTGATATCCTTTATTAGCCCACCCCTTTTGATGTGTATGATTACGTAGACCATTGTCTCTCAAACTTCAAAGTGCATGAGAATCACTTGAGCAGTTTGTCAACCGAGCAGGTTCCGGGACCTCCCCCATTGAAATTAAGATCCATAGTTCAGAGATGGAGTCCAGAAATTTGTGTCATTAGTAAGTATCCTTGGTGATTCTGACAAACATTGTCTGTGGATCACACAGTGAGAAACCGTGCTGGAATCTCCATGCACTACATGGAAAACAGATAAGCAAGGGGGAGGCCATGTGATACAGTGAAAAGAGGTTGGTATTCGGATCAAGATATCCTTGGATATAAATGCTGGTTCCATTACTTAGTGACCTTAGAAGAATAATCTCATCTATTTGTTTCTTTTTACCTCTAGGATGAAGAGAAAAACACCCACCTAGACTGTTTCCTATGAGAGTTAAATGAGCTAACCTCATTATGAGCTAGCCTCAATATGTGGCTTATGTTAAGGACTCAGTGTTAATTCTCTTTCTTTTGCGTGTTTGTTTCTCAGAGATTGGAATCTGTTGACGAAGTGATGCCAGTGGCGTTTAATAATTAATGCTGTTTGATGAATCATACTTGATGAGGAGAAAACGTGATGATAAAGTAATGCAGACTTTGGCTTTAAATTTTCCCCAAACTTTCTCATCGCACCTAAGTTGGGTTACTTGTTGCTTTGGAATGACATCACATAATGAGTACCATGGGGCTAGAAAGAGAAGTGTCCACATGCCAAGAAACATATCAGGTTGTTCTTCCTGCAGACTCTCATCCTTAGACACTGACTTTCCATACTTAGAAACTATTTGGTTGATTGGCTCTTTGTGTTCCTAGAGAAGATATTTTCAATATATGAGGGAAAAAAAGGGAAGGTGCCAAGGGAAAGATTAGGGGCAAAATAGACTATGATTTTGAAGAGATCATACTTATTTATTGTCACGATGTCATCATGCCCAAACTGAGCGGCAATGAGGATGCATTTGGGACTGTAATGGTAAGACCACAACATAACTCGCAAGAGATGAGGATCGGAGTACAAGGCAACATGCTTCATACTTAATAGGTCCTTGAGTGTTCACTGAATTCAACGACATCATTCATGACAGAGTCACCTTCGTGCTTCTCCGGGTTCTCTAGGGAGTTCACTCCCTGGGCCTCATCTTTCTCTTAGTCACCTAGTTTGGCTTAAACGGTAACCAAATCTGTCTGGCTTCGAGTAAATGGCTTCTCCTTGGTCCTTAGAAATATACACTTGATCTTAGCCAAAAGGCGGAGAAGCGATGGTCCTTAGAAATATAAAGGACAGTGTACCAATGCGTGAAGATTTGTTAGCTGCTCCGCAGGTCAATTGACTTAATCTCATAAACAAGACATGCCCAGGATAAGAGTGAAGATTTTGAAAGAAAAACTTTCTTATAGATGTGAGTCCTGATATAGACCACAGAGGTCTTTTATCGTAGCGTGCGCCACTGCTCACGAACATGGCGCAAGAGCACATGTTTCTTCAAGCTCAAAAACGGGAGATACGCAGTCCACCATCTTAACATGACCAGAGGAACTGACGCTGCTGGGCATGGGGCCTACAGCACAAGCCACCCTAGTACACTGCACTCCCAAAGCAGTCACTTGCCCCCTGCTTACACAGGAAAGCAAGAGTGGTCTGTTGGTAGAAGGATGGGAGGGAGGGCCGAAGCCTGGTTTTAGTCCGTGTCTGTCCTCCTCTTACTAAGGGACCAAGGTCAAGCCGCATCTCCACACTGTCATTTTCTCTAATGTCAGAGGAAGGAGTTGGATTAAATGATCATTAATCTCTCCTCCTCCCCGGAGGTGATTTTGCGAACGAAAAAAAATCAGGGTAACCAGTAATAAGTACACCCGACTCTCATTATTTGCATTAGGTATGTCCTCCAAGTAGCTGGGAACATTGAATTAGCAAATGGCGATCCACGGACCCCGGGGAAATATAGGGTTAGGTTCCGCCGAGCCCCTGATCATCATTTTTATCAACTGAGCAATAGGTAACCTGGTCTTATGTGTTTTCTATTTAAAGACACATATATATCGTTGATTTATTAACATTGAGGTCACAGCCAACAGCACCGTTCAAGCACGGTACCTGGTGCTTGAACAAAACTTTTCTAACGTGTGTATCTTGTCCGTAAGGTGCCTCACAGGGTTCTTGTGCTGAGGAGCAGCACACAGCATCTCAGCACTTCATTCGGGGACCAATTCCAAATAGATGAAATCACCAACAAAAAAGTACAAAGTGCTTAAAAACATGGCACTGAAAAGCCCGTGGAAAGGACACTTATTTCCAGTATAAGAGCTGAAACGGGACGGCACAGCACCGCCTTGTCTGACCTCAGCTGGGACTATGGGCATAAGGCTAGTCAAATTTTTTGCTGCTCTGCACATGTCTGGAAATGACTATGAAAAGCACCACAGATACATATTTGGAAGTTACAAAGAAATTTTAGTGAGTGTCCAAATTTGTAAACGCAGAATCCATGAATAATGAGAATCAACTGTACGTGAAAAAATAAAAGCAAATTATTTTGTTATTTCATAGTCTCTTGCTTCTAAAAACAGCAGACTTTCTTCAAACCCTTAACTTAAAGCAGTGTCACAATCCTCTGCGTGTTGGGTAAAATTACAAGTCTATCTCCCAGATGGGGCGATGTGGGTGCGAAGCAGCTCCCCAAATGTCCCGCGCAATTCTACCGAGCCAGGATAATTCAGGAGTGTGAAACTAATCCTGCGTTGGGCGCACTGGGGCTGTCCTGTTCCTGCTCAGTGACGGACAGAAGTGATGCTCCCCCTTTCAGTACCTGCTAGCTAAGTCCTGGACTGAGGCTCTGTAGTGTGTGCCTAAAAATTGTTCCGGGACACACCTTCCGGAATTCTAGCAAACGACTCTAACTACCGCCCTGTCACTTTGGCCTGTAAGAGTTTTCCCTGAGGATTAACCGGTCGTTCTTTCACCATAATTTTTTTCTTCCGGAAATGGCATCACTGACATTTTACCCCTCCCCAGTACACAGCCTCAGCTCCCTAGCCTCATACCGAGGACTTTCTGGCCTCACCCAAGAATGATACCATTCGTTTTCCGGAGGGCAAGTATAACTTTCTATGCATCGTTTTAAATGTCTTATTTATTTTTGAGAGAGCACAAGCACAAGCGGAGAGAGAAAGGGGCAGAGGATCTGAAGCGGACTCTGTGCCGACGGCAGCAAGCCCCATGCGTGGCTTGAACTCACGAACCGCAAGCTCAGGACCTGAGTCTGGACAATCAACTGACTGAGCCACCCGGCTGCCCCTTTCTATTCATTTTTTAAAATTCCGCTCTCTTCCTCACAGTGTGTGTAGCAGTGCCTGGTGCATAGAGCTCGCTGTGAACACACAGGTGAAATGGAATTCTACTCCATGGTGAAAATTTCCCCAACGTTTCCAACCGCTTGTAATTGGAGGGAAACAACCCTGTGGAGTCTCTTCGGACCTGCTAAGCACTTGCTATTACCCCATCTCCCTTAATCTTCAACGGCCCTGCAAAAGTATTCTTCGTCCCACGTTATAAAAGGAGAAACAGGTCCAAATGAATTTATGTAACTTGTCTAAAGTTACAAAGCTAGTAAATGCAGATTTACTATGGCCGCAGTTGAAAGCCTGTTTTTCCCTGCGAGCGATGGCTTTGTTTATTTGTATCACTAATGTCTTATATCTCCCCAGCTGAAGCTTCACAGATAATCTCAGTTGAAAAAGAAATTCTGCTGCTGATTGCCGAGGACTTGAGCGGTGGACAAAAAGAACTGTGGGAGATCATAGGGATCGGGCAGTATTCGGGTTAAAAAGAATGGCCACTTACCAGCTCCTCTATGAGACTGACATAAAAGTTTCTCTGCCAAGAAGCAAGAATGTAGTCATGCACTGGGAGAACAATTTGCTGATGTTTATCTTTTAAGAAAACGGAAGTTAACGAAAAGAATGTATCACAGGTTGAAGACAAACTACCATCTCAGAAAAGCTGAAACATAATTCACAAAATGGCCTTTATTTCACATTCATCAGCTTTGAACTAACTACACACCTTCTCTATTATCTCACAAGAAGATCAATCATTGGCCGCCTCTTCTCTCCATTAGTAGCTGTTGGACACTGTTGGTCTGTCTGGAATTGAGCAGATAATACCACCCCCATTGTATAGATGATGTTCAAAAACTATTAAGTCTTTCTCCAAAAGATTCTTGTGCACCAATTATGGGCCGAACATTGCAACTAGCAGGTAACCCTGGATTTGGTGACTTCTTAAGACCCCTCTCAATCAATAGTCTATTCTTTTCTGTGACTAGTCTAAAGACGATCAGATTCTCCCAAAATTTATGAACCCATCTAAGGTCATTGGAAGAATCTATAAACTCATGAAGGAGAGACTTTTTTCTTTCTTTTGACCTCTGCTAAAACTATATTTCCAGCATTGTTGGGGCTAAGATTCTTCCCTTTAAGATCTACTTGTAACAGCATATTGATTGAGCATCATGAAACCCTTATAAGGGGTTTAGGAGTTCATTTTACCCGTTCCTAGTCCTCTTTGTAACACCCATACTTAGATTTAACACCTCCAGTGATGAGGATTGCTCCTCTGCCTGTGCCATTTTAAGAAACTCTTCCTGGTATTTATTTAAAAACCGTCTTCCAGTGACCTTTACCTATAAGTCATAACCCTTTGTTATTGAACCTGGAAGGATAGGTCCAGATAGTTTTGAAAAATGACTCTATGGTATAATCATAAGCCCAGGGCAATACTAGTCTATAAGCGTTTCTCTGGTTTCCAATCTGGTTTAGGACGTGTCCCAGACTTTTCATTGTATGATGAGATTTTACTAGAACAGTTGCCTTAGAATAATTTGGGATTAGTTGGGTGGGCTTCCTCCCTCTTTGTTCTTCCAGCTCTACCACGGTCTCATCTAGCCATGGGTAAGGATGTACTCGCCGTGCACAGGGCTCTTATTTTCATCTGTGGCTAAATCTGAAAGATGACCAGTGATAAGTCGTCTCTTCTCCTGATCCTTAGCACCTCCCTTTCAGAAACAGCTTGCTGATGAAATGAAGCCTGCTCAGACATGGGCCCTTGGGTGCTGCTGTCTCCTCCCACTCTACTGGTGCACAACTCAGTTGTACCGTGACGGGTGGCTGCAAAATACATGAAACCACCAGGTCACAGTCAGCAGGGGGACTGTGCATGAGAAACATGGTAATTTATAGTTTAGGTACATGTGGAATAAATGAAGGGAATAGAGGCAGAACAGCCCTGTCTGCGAAGCAGGACGAGAGTGGTTTGAACAGTTTAGGTACTGTTGTTTTATCATTTATTGTACAGTGTAAAATCTATAACTGTTTATTTTATTGCGTGACAATGTTCTTTTATTTTGCAATAAAGACTTTTAGCAGCAATACATTTTTTAAAAAAGGAAGCCTGTGTGTAGTTGAAGGATAAGAAGCGAATTTTGATGGCTCAAGAAAGTTAACGATGAACTTGCGCAAAATGTGTCTTACTTAACATTTACCCTCCGCCATGGGGCCTCAGGGGTGTAGCTGACTGCATGGAAACCAGAAGGCCAAGTCTGCTGAAGAGGCATCGGCAGTTACTTCAAAAGGTAGTATATAGTTTATAAAGACTGTGCTCTCTTTACAACCACAGAAAGTCCCCTTCGTATCATTCCAAGAGATACAACTTTTCATTTAGATCCAATGGCTATTCTATGTCACTTTCACTCTATTTTTTTTTTTTTTTTTGAGAGAGAGAGCACAAGCAAGGGAGCGGCAGAGGGAGAGGGAGAGAGAATCTCAATCAGGCTCCATGCCCAGTGAGGAGCCCAACACAGGGCTTGATCTCACGACCCCGAGCTCATGACCTGAGCTGAAATCAAGAGTTGGAAACTTAACCGACTGAGCCACCCAGGCACCCCGACTCGTGTTTTATTCCGAGATTTTTTGTTCCTGAATTCATACTCAAGCAACAGCTGTTAGCGTGTGGCATCGTGAACAACAGAAGAAATTCACAGTAAAATGTGGAGTATTGTGCCAGTGTCATCAGATTCTACAAATAAAAAAGTTAGCTCATCCCAATTATGCTTCTTTTTCCCTCGGTTCAATGTAATCAAAGCCAACCTTGTAGAAATTCATTCTTTTGACAGTGTAACATTTGACATTATTGTGAATGTCAGAGAGTTAGCTAAAATGTTTGACATTGAAGATAAAATTACGTTTTGACAATGAGTACACAGCACAAATTTTGGTGAACCACAATGTTCTTAATAAATTAAGAAGCTCGTGAAGCAGAGAATTGGATATGATGCACAACATACCTCATAATTACATCCAAATAAGCTGTGATATTCTACCAAATGATATAGAAACTGTAGTGGTCAGGGGTGCCTGGGTCACTCAGTTGGTTAAGTGCCCGACTCTTGGTTTTGGCTCAGGTCTTGATCTCACGGTTCATGAGTTCAAGCCCTGCATCATGCTTGGAGTCTGCATGGGATTCTCTCTCTTCCTCTCGCTCTCTGCCCCTCCTATGCTCTCTCTCTCTCTCTCTCTCTGAAAATAAATAAATAAACTTTAAAAAAAGTCTGTTAAAAAAAAGAAACTGTAGTGGTGAAACTGTAAAACTGTGTTTTTAAGTATACAGAGTAACTAAATTCCATAATTTTTTGACAACGCTGATTTTAAATTTTAAGGAGGTGCTGTGGCATGGCAATGTGTGTTTTCTTTCTTTGCTATTTGAAATCAGCTTTTAAAAATGAGCTTTTGAAGAACTACTTTGTAAAGTTACCCAAGTGTCCTGCAGTAAAAAAAAATACATATACATATATATACATATATATGTAAGATTATTATATATATATTATATATATATAAGATTTCTATAAACTGGAATTGAACTTTTCAAAATAAGTTGGAAATATTTAAGTCAAGTATTTGATGAATGGAACAGAAAAGTTCCATATACAAAGCATTTGAAGCTTTGTATATATCGTATTTACTGAACCGCTTTGAATATTTATGTTGAATATATTGAAAACAAACTTGCGAAGAGAAAGGCATTGACATGTATCCCTACAAAAACAAACAAGAAACTGAT
Source organism: Prionailurus viverrinus (assembly GCF_022837055.1). Lineage (NCBI taxonomy): Eukaryota > Metazoa > Chordata > Mammalia > Carnivora > Felidae > Prionailurus > Prionailurus viverrinus. Next base: position 10,326,748 of record NC_062577.1, read on the forward strand.
TGAATTAAATGGTGAGCGTTCAAGTAGTTTACATAATAATTTTTTAGATCCGCAGGCACTAAAAACATTAATGGTAGTCAGCAAGGATTTGCTTCGTGCCAGCTACTGAGCAAAGCACGTCATACGCTTTGTCTTTAATATTCCCAAGTATGAAGGAACAGTAATAGTAAAAAGGAACAGTAATAACAATGTTATTATCCTGGGTTTTTTTTTTTTTTTTGATGTGATTTTTGTTTGCTTTTTGTCTTTGTTTTTAGATGAAGAGTCTGAGCTGAAAAGAAAAGAGCCACGTGAATTTATCCCAGATTATGGAGCCGCCAGCAAAGCCAAGGAGCTGATACATTTCTCTGTCCGGCAAAGCCAAGGAGCTGATGCATTTCTCTGTGACTCCAGATCTGTGTCACAGCCATAACACCGCAGCGTAGCTCCGCCAGCCAGTAATTGCTCGGTCCTTTGAAACCTATGCTTCACCCCTGACACTGTTACCAAACCTTAGTTTGCATTGTGTGTACTGTAAAAAAAAGTACTCAAAGGTTTCCCAGGATTTATTTTCCAAATCCAAAAGTATATGGCCACATTAAACTTTTTATTGATTTGTGTTTAATTAAATGTGCTATCCCCTCCTGGTTAGAATCGCAATTCGCTTTTGGGAAGACAATAAAAGTTTCGTTGTTGGTTTTTGTTTTTTTTTAACTCTTTCAATTTACAAATGAGGAATCTGGAACCCACAATGCTTCATGACATCCTCAAAGATACAATGCAAGCTGAAGGCAGAGCTGGGTCCAGAAGCCTTGAAGTTTAGCTCTCTCCCCTGGTACATTTCGCGACTTCAGACGGACCTTTCCGCCTCCCCAGGAAAGTTTAGCATGAGTCTGAGTCGTCACTCATAGCCGCAGAGAACCCAACAGTGGTTTTGCAGATGTGGAAAGATCTTATGGTCTCTGGGTGTTCAGAGACCAGAAAATTGTAGGGAAGTCAAGAATGGCCGCTCTAGCAAGAAAGAAACACTCTTGAGAGAGCGCGGACTGGAGGAAAATAGGCACACTGACGTTGCTTGTACTTTTATTAAAGTCCATTGTTTCTGAGAGAACATTGTCATTTGCAGGAAGCAAAGAGTGTAGGTCTGAAAGTCTTCCCTGACTCACTTCCAGAGAAATGAAGAACAGGACCCGTGTGGCTCCCAGCCACCCATGCTAACAAGAGGTCTCCTCAAAGGCCCTTTCCCTGGGTGTTCAGTTGATATCATCAGCCTAAAGTGTCTCCAACTGGAACTGGCTGCTCCCAGAAATCTGTCAGCTGAGTGTTTGGAAGAAACGGAGAAATCCTTGAAAAACATGAAGGGATCAAAAGTACTTATTAAAGTATTTTCAAAAGAGCTCTGGGTTTAATAAGAAGCAAATGAGATCAGATAGAGAGGAATCTGGAGACTGGTTCTGGTGTGGAAAACTCCTTGTGGCAAAGACCAGAAGAAAGGAACATACCAACGGGAACAGAGCTTATTTGGAAGCAGGGTGTTAGTGTGCAAGTAAATTGCTCTGCCCTTGAACCTGGAGGAGTGTGCAGAAGTAAGCAATTACTTAAACAGACACATCTTTCCTGAGAGATCTGATCCAAGGAAAATAGTGAATTACAACAAAAATCGTAAGGAAAAGAGAGGAAACACCCAGTCTTCTCTCTTAACTGAGAGCCTTTTCATGTCTCCAGAAGACTTGCAACCTAGAGTCCGGACTTTATTTATGCATTAGTCAGTTGTTGGCACTCTAACGAGTTTCATTAAAAGAAAGTTCTAGAAAAAAATATGGATTTTCTTCTCTCACCAGCCAGCCAGCCAGCCAACCAGCCAACGAACCAACCAGACAAAACTACCTTCTATACACTTTTAGAGTAAAATATAATTTAAACGCACGTTATTATGTAGAACAATTGTCCTTGGAAAAGAACATCCATTCACTTAATAAACTCCAAATCATTGACTAGGCCAGAAACAGCCAATGCCCAGGGCTACACAAACACTGACGCATCAGAACCAGCGTAGATTTCTTCCATAGAAAATTAGAACCCTGTGAGTCTCAGCTCTCTGCACTCTTAGTGAAATTTGGAAAAAAGGCCAATTTGTAGGGAGATATTTATCTCTAAGGGATTGACCAAACTGATGGCGGCAATCTTCTCTTTTAAATTTCAGGCGTATAATTAATGAATATGGTCAACTATAACACTAAAAATTAAAAATTCAGAGAAACACCTAAAACCTGATGTCCCCAGGATATGATGAGAGAGATACTTCATTCACAGCATGTAAGATCTTAAAGCGACATAATCACCTGGGCAAAAATGGCAGTATTTGCAAAAACTTGAATTTAAAAAGTTCATTCTCTTTGACGTAGTCATTCCAGTTTAGAAATGTATTCTAAGGAAACTATATACACACACAGTCTTAGCTACAGAATTCTTCACTGTAGCTTTGTTCTATTTTTATTTATTTTTTAAATGTTTATCTTTATTTTTGAGGCAGAGAAAGACAGAGCATGAGCGGGGGAGGGGCAGAGAGAGAGCGAGACGCAGAATCAGAAGCAGGCTCCAGGCTCTGAGTTGTCAGCACAGAGCCCGACATGGGGCTTAAACTCGTCAACTGCAAGATCATGACCTGAGTCGGACGCTCAACCAACTGAGCCACCCAGGCGCCCCTGTAGCTTTGTTTTAAAAAGAAAAATAGGGGCTCCTGGGTGGCTCAGTCGGTTAGGCATCTGACTTCGGCTCAGGTCATGATCTTGAGGTTTGTGAGTTCGAGCCCCACGTCAGTCAGGCTCTGTGCTGACAGCTCAGAGTCTGCAGCCTGTTTCGGATTCTGTGTCTCCCTCTCTCTCTGCCCCTGCCCTGCTCATGCTCTGTCTCTCTGTCTCAAAAATAAAGAAACATTTAAAAAATTAAAAGGAAAAAAAACAAGAACTATCATAAAATTCAATAAAAGGGGATTGAGTAAGGAAACTATGGTGTATTCATTTGACATCCATTTTTTGCAACCATTAAATAACAGAATTTATGTATGTCATGAAATATATAAAAATAAATATATTTATATTTATATGTCTAAAAGGTAAGCTAGAAGATAATATCACTGTATCCAAAATTGGTAAACAATATTAAGTATATACATGCGTATACTGAAATTTGAATGAAACGTATTTAAGTATTTATGGCAGTTATCTCTGGGTGGTAGAATTACAAGGGCTTTTTAATTGTTTTCCTCTATACTTCTATTTTCTAGATATTTGTATTTATAGCTGATACGTCTGATGCAGTATCCAACCTTCCCTTAAGAGCAAACAGCTGCTCTTTGGACACAGGTGACCTTCTGATTGGTCCAGGGGCAATTCTCTGACCCAACCATATCTCATCCTTGGGTTGGCTGGAGAAACTTGAGATGGCTTCATCTTTGAAAGGTGATGAGAGAAGGAAAAAAGAAGAGAGAGAGAGAGAGAGAGAAGAGAGAGAGAGACAGAGAGAGAGAGAGAGAGGGAGAGAGAAATTAGGAGAGATAGTTGGTCCCTAAAGCTGCCTCCATTCTCATTTTTAATTGTTTCCTAATGCCAATCAAAGAAAATATGCACCTTATAATCAACCTCCTTCTCTAAAGATGGCTGATGTGTTTCTTGCAAACAGCTACAAAAACACAACAATACCAGAAAAACGAATCTATCATAATTAAGAGAAAAGTTAAATTGCATTTTGAAATAAATCTGTAGCAGGATAATACGTTTTTATGCTTTGTCAATTATAAAAAGATAACTAGACACACTTTTATATTCTTGGCGTTCTGTCGAGAAAAGTGTCATTTTCTCAGAGAGTTAAAGTTACTTGCTATGTGTGCTTCTCTGTTTTTATAATTGTGAGCAAATGACAATGTTGCTTTCCTTGAAACCTGGATAAGATTTTCCTCGTACATGTAAGTGTTCATCTTAGAGAAGTTCACTCCATATTCCACCTTCAATGCAGTTTTCCTTATTTATTAGTCCTTATTGGTCAGCATACCTTTCTGAGAATACACTTTTAGGAATGTTACTGGTCCTCAGTCCACTGTGTTTTGGAAACTCTGAGAATCCACCTGTCCTGCAAGCAGGGAATAATATATTAGAAGAGATTATTGAGTGGATGGATGGGTGGATGGATGGATGGATGGACAGATGGAAGAGACTGCAATATTAATCAAATGTGTTTTTAATGTCTAGGATATGCTTAGCACTGGGCCAGTCTCTGAGAAGCCATGTCAGTAAGAATCATGAATTCCATCTTTGAGAAGCTTAAAAGAATGTTATGTTGGACTGCAAGTCATTGTTAAGATCCTCCCTAAGAGCAATCTATCTTTATGAGTGGTTCATGCCCCGAAGGCAGGTTGGATCACTCTAAGATATGTGAAGCTCTGGAAAAATTTATCTATATAAATATAGATAACACCTGGAGTCCCCCAAATTAGTGTGTCAGCCCCATTCTGGAGGCCCGATCTCATGTGCTCCCACCAAAGAAATTCCACACCAGCCAGTGGGAGTGATCCACTTGCCATATCAGCCTCTTGAGGCTCTGGGATGGCCCCATGGGTGGCAGGTCTCAGAGCTTCTCACAGCCCCTGGTTGAACCTACAAACAGGATAGCAGGTTGACTGAGATCCATGTGGGTTTCTATCTGGGCAGGGAAGGTCTTGCCTGGGTAGCATTGTGGGCTCCACCTGTTCATAGGCAGTAGAAGGGGACTGGAAAATGTTGAGGGAGACGCTTCAAAGCACAGACCTCCATAAGACATGGGGCTTGAGGCAGGAATCCTTGTTTGCCAAGACTAATGGTGGTTCTAAAAGTAGGCATTTCTTTTTTTCCAAATGCCCTTCCCCTGGACTCACTGTTATTCATTTTGTCACAAATGCCCACGGTGTCCAAGGCACTAAACATAATAAGTAATCATCTTGGTAATGGAAAATTCCACCTCCTTACCTAGAGTCTGACAAGCCATCATTGAATTTCCAAACAGCTTACCATCAATGACAGAAGTCTAAATACATACATACTTATAATTACTTTCCAAGGCTCCAAGCGCATTAAGGGAGAGAAATATGAACTCTTGCCCCTATATTCATACTTTAATATTTTCTTCTGTTGCCTGATCATCTGGTTTGTGTGGGTCATGAAGCTGATGAGCTAGATGGCTTTCTCCTTCTAAATGAAGAGCCGTCAACCAAATTAGAAGCACTGAGGTAAAAGCCAAGTAGTAAAGGCCACAGGCAGGAGTTAGAGCTGTTTGGACATGGAGGACAGAAGTGGGACGTGGGGAAAAGTGTGGACTCTTGTGCACCCATGCCCCAGACACAAAGAGAAACCACCAACAAATGCCGAAAGGGTCATTTTCCTGAAATACCCGGGGACATGGGGTAACTCAAGCAGTGTAGCTATAGGGCACAGGAGATGAAATGGAGTATGTATTCCATTGAAGGGCCATTCTCCTCCTTTGCCGGGGAGCAAAGCAGAACTTTTTTACAGGGAGGATCCATGAGCGGAAGTTCCATCTTGTGACTTAGCCACTTTGCAGGCACCGGCAGATGGTACCCTCTGCACAGGTATCAGTGTCCTCGGAGTAAACACTGGCAGAGACGACAGTTCCAAGGAATTTGCAAGACATTTTGAGGACATCAGCTATTCCTAAGTGGGCTCCAGAGCAGAAAAACACAGCAGGTGCAGCATGGTTACTGTGGCTGACAGACGTCAGCTTTTAATTATGCACAAGTTAATATAGTGTTTAATACCGATCAAAAGTCTTCCTCCACTTCCCAGGAAAACGTTTCTTAGAAAAATGAAAAGAACTTGTTGTGCCTCTTTGAACAGATCGCTCGATCCTTTGGAGACTCATTTTCCTTATCACAGAGATAGTATGAGGACTAAATACACCCTGAAAGGCTGCTATGTCTTTTGTGTTACTAGTTACGTGTTCATTCTTTGCTGAGGGTCAACAGTTATCACTGTGTTCTTTGGGTACATGTGAGGGTACAGTATCCTAGTTTTTAAAAAATGTGGGCTTCTTTTCTGGATCCTTCTTCTGGTTGCCAGTTACAGTGGTGAGTAATTATGTGCAAATGCACGCTCTCCACTGAAAGTTGTAAAAGGCAGAAAACTCATTTCTTCAGCGCCCTTGAAAAGCTACAAGACACTAATGCATGTCTGTGTGCCAGCAGTTTAGAAATGAAAATCTCCACATTCCTTGTGCCTGGTCTCATTAATTCTCCCCACCCCATTGGTGTTAAGGTTTTATAAATAAGCAAGACAGGATTGATTTGTTCCATTTCAGCAAACTGTAAAAGAAAACAGTCAAGAAATCACTCCCATCATCATCCCCCACTGCCTCCCCAGTGTGTTACTCTCTAAAACTGGGCAAAAGCCTTTCCCAATTAGGTGAAAGATGATTTCATTTCAGTAATCTTTAGAGAAGTTATTTCTGGTTTGTGCAAACATGCCAAAATAATGCAGCAGGCCTCATAAAGAGTCCACCTTGATTTCTCTCTGGCTGTGGGAAAACTCAAGATGCAGGAAGACCTGATTACCATATTATGAGGATTTATGGTGTTTAGCTGCACCTATGTGGATGTAGCCTAGAGGAATAGAAGAAACACGGAGGGAAGAATCAGAACACCTCGGGGTGTTGCGGGGGGTGGGGGGGAGGCGCTTAAAGGTGTCTGGTTCTGGGTTTACAAACGTTTTTAGTAACATCCTGGAAATTCCAGGCAAAGGTTGCCTTTTGGCTACGGATAGGGAGAGGGGCAAGAATCTTCAGCCAGAGCAGGTCTACTTTTGCAGATTTCACAGTTGAGGCTTCCATAGATGATCAGTTTCACCCACTAATATAATCTAAAAACCAGTTGTTACATTGGTGGTTTGAATTCTCCCTCTGACTTCTCAGCCGATTCGTCCTGTCACCTCAACAGTTCCAGTGACGGGGGCCCCAAAGCAACCATCTTTGGACAGATGTTCCCTAAATTCCCTTTTAGCTCTATTAATCCATACCAATGTATGAATATAAACAGGAAATGCAATGGTGTGGACATAAATTGAAGCCGTTTGTCTAACATGACTCATCAACTCTACGTAGCTACTCTTCTTCCTATAGCTACTGAGGGCAAAAACAATTTCAAATTTATTTTGTTTTAACATATTTTTTAAAACATGTGAAACTACACCCCCCCCCCATCCTGCCTTTTGACACAGGGTGTTGCTTTTTCTCTTCAAGAGGGAAAACATTCACATCAGGATTGATTTAAATTTTTCCCCCTTTTAAATCATAAACAGTCCTGGTACAAGAAACAGTAGCTGTTATTGATTAAAAGTTCATTTGCCTTGCCTGGGCTGATGATTGATACTTGGAGGGGTGGAGGGGTGTTGGATTTTTGGCTGGGAGATTGGAAGTGGGGCAATTTTGTCACATTACCTGTTCTTTATACGAGTGTTAGTGTTGGAGGAAATTTAGGTCTGGGGAAAGAGCTTTTTTTCTCCCAAAAAGTTGGTCCAACTTTTTGTTTTATTTTGTTTCTTGCTATGCTGTGTTCATCAGCTTTAAGTAGCGGTAGTGCATACGAGCTTGCGAGAGCCTCTCTAAATGGGCTTTTAATGGTCTGTTGAATAAAGCAGCTACCAGTTCAGGAAATGCATGCATTTTATAGGTGCAGATTTTCAAAGCTTCTATTTGTGAGTGCCAGTTGAGAGGTGCCTTTGTATATGTTCTTCACAGACCCAGTACAGCAATAAAGACCACTTCTGGAAGCATTAAAAAACAAGGAATAAATTTTCTTGTCCCACTTATACTTCTAATGTCAAGAATAATAATTTTTGTGGTTAAAGAAAAAAAAAGTATCTTTCCTTTAGGAAAGTTATTTGAGCCCATCAGAAAATCATAATTTCATAGGAGCGTGGCAATCGAATTCATTGAATGCATTTGCCTGTGATATTTGTAATCAAGGCATAGGGTTTTCAAGAAAGTAAGAAGTGATTAGCAGTTATAACAGAATTCTTAGTGTTTAGTTTTCTAATTTGTATGTGTTATTAACATTATCTCTCTTTTAGTTTTTAACTGAAGCCAACATACACCATATCCTTGAACTTGTCAGTTAGTAGAACATCTGGAAGTAATAGTGATCTTTGCACAACACCGTTTAATATTGACGTATTAAATTTAAAATAACAGAATATATAATATGACACCAGGTTTTATTAGATAGCAATAAAGGCAACAAGTAGCTGTAACCAAACATTTTTTTTTTAATGTGGTGGGAAACCTTAGAATTGAAAGATACTCCATTAAATTTATTTTTCTGAAAAATTGGAAAGACTGTTATTTTTCATATTTAATGGCACAGCACCTTGGCTGAAACTAAAAAAATGGTATTTTGTGGAAGCATAGTTTGAGAACCAGTATCATAAATAGAGATGCATGGAAATTCTGAGGTTTCTAGAGATCTTATATATCACAAGTTGGACTTTTTCAAAGTTGATTTAAAATCCTCAGGACCGTCTAAGTCTGAAACCAAAGGGAAAAAAGCAAATTAAGAAAATGCTGATAAATTTGACTACTGAAAAATGTAGTCCTCTTAGTCCGCTACGTAAAACTAAAATTAAGAATATTTAAAAGGCAAAAAAGAGAAACTGGAAAACATATTTGCAGCATATATTATAATGTATTACAAAACTGAAAATCACGCGAGTTTGTACAATTCCGCAAGTGACCAACTAGTACTTGGGAAGGTAGAAAACAGTGGTCAGAAAATACTAAACAATTTACAAAATAAGAAATACATAAAACAATATGCATAGCAAAAATGATCCAACGTTATTATTATCTTTTGATGCTTATTTATTTATATTTGAGAGAGAGAGAGGAAAGGCAGGAGAGGGGCAGAGAGAGAGGGGGATGCAAAATCCAAAGCAGGATCCAGGTTCTGTGCTGTCAGCGCAGAGCCCAGTGCGGGGCTTGAACCCAGGAACTGGGTGATCACAACCTTAGCCGAAGTCAGACGCTTAATTAACTCACTGAGCCACCGAGGTGCCTCCAAATTACTCAGTTACTGATAATCAGAGGAATCCATATTAAAACAATGAAATAACATTTATTTCTATCAATCAGTGGATTTAGAAAAATGGATGCAGTCAGACCCTGCTATGTATGTTAATATAATTTTTAGAAAAATAATGCAGTAACATCTATCAAAAGCTTTAAATTTTTTTATACTTTTAATATAATCAACATTTCCACTTCCAAACATGGGTTACCATCTCCCAGTTTTTCCTTTAGTTAAGGCTTTTGTAGGACAGTCTGTGTATCATTATTTAAAATTGGAAAGATGGAAATAATCTCATTGCTTAATTCTAAAGGACAGGTTAAGTAAATCACGGGATAACATACTATCATACTATCATAACTAACATATCATACTATCAGCCCTTTAATTATTGTGTTATAAATGTTTCCTTATTGATATTAGTAGGTATTCATCATTTTAATGGAAAAAAAGCAAGTATCAAAGATACAGTATGCCATGATTTTATTTCTGTTAGATTATATGTGCGCAGGAAATGGCTGGAAGTTCATATATCACAGTGTCTATTTGTCATTCTATCTGGGTGGCTGGAATTATGTGTGTTTATTCTGTTTGTGTTTTAGTCTACGCAATTTTTTTTCTATAATGATGATGTGTGTCAGATTGAGGGAGAAAAAAAAATGTATTTTCCATCCTGCAGAAGCTATCTAAGGAGACCAAATGACATATCTAGCTTAAGACATGTTATTACCTCCAACAATCGTCTTTCTTTCTCTAAAAATAATCTCTGTTATGGATTCTTCCTCTTTAGAACACTTTTCACCCGTTTTATTCATGGGTCATCTCAGCTGGTGACGACTTTCATATTTCTCCAAGGGAACGTATAGTTTGTTTCTATGCAATAAACTCTTCCAATCACCAGTAATGAAATCAAATCACTCTAAATTAGGGTCTTTGGGAGGGAAAGGCCAAGTCAATGAATAGCTTTGTATGATTTGAATGAATCCCTGAAGAAATAAATCAGACTCTTGGCTTTTATCTTAGTCCCAGCCTTTGGAACAAGAATGTTAACTCAGCCAGCTTAATGCTTAGGAAAACAAAACAAAAAAAAAAAAAACAACAAAAAAAAAACAAAAAAAAAAGAAAATGTTTAGGAAAACCAAAAAAGAAAACAAAACAAAACTTTAAAGTCTCAGTGTCCATAAAAGGATAAAGATACTCATTTGATCCCATTTTTTGAGCATCTACCCAAAAGAGCTTAGTATGGACTAAATATGTTTAAAATGAACATCAGGAACAAACTTAGAAGGGAAAAAAGGAGAAATAATGTCTGGATTTTAGAATTGAGAGACCCGAAGGGGTGAAACGCCAGGGGTTCACAGCTCAGCCCTGCATCTTACAAACTGTGAGAATATAAAGAATCCACTTAATCCTTCTGCAGGGAGGTAATACCAAAGTAAGGATGTTATGATTGTTAAGTGAAATGAAATGCATCGTGCAGTAAACAATTAGTAAATATCAGTTTCCTTCATTCCCAGGAGAAGAGAAGAGGGCAGAGGAGGAGAAAGCAGGAAATCTCCCTCACCTCCAACCCTCATCTCCAGAATTTCAGGCACAGCCCTAGCAGTCTGGTGGGGGAAATAGATATGTGTATATATATATATGTGTGTGTGTGTGTGTGTGTGTGTGTGTGTGTATGTTTGGAGGGAGGAATGATGGGAACGAGGGGATATTTGAAGACAATTTAAACATCCATCTGAGAATCGGAACAGCAGCAACAACAACAAAATCGATAGTTGTAAAAAACAGTAACAACTGAGATAAGACAGTGTCCCAGGCAGCGGTGGGCCCGGAACACATAGATCACTGTTTTTGAGACTCATCAGGTTCTCTCCCTGCCCTGCCTCCTCCTGGATCATGCCGAGGCATCTCAGGTATGCTGCTTAGTGCTTACCCTGGTTTTGCTATTTGCCATTTGTCAGTTGCTACTTGCCAAATGAGAAAACAATTGTTTTCCTCTCTTTACCCAGAACAATGCTATACAAACACAGAACGTGATCTTTAAAAATGCTTTGAGCTTTAGAGAAGGTAACACTTACACCCAAAATATTATTGGTGTTGCTGTTGTCGTGTGCAGCGTGGTTGAAGGTGTTCAACCTTGGAACTTGGTATTCATCTTGGAACTCTGAAGCTGGAGAAAATTCCACCTCGCTTCCAGCCTAAGCGGGAAATAGTCTGGAGGAGAGGTGAAATTTTAGGAGCTCTTGAACCATGGTGAATGTGGAGGAAATTTGATTAAAAAAATAGTTTACGAAGGGCACGGTGGGGGCTGGTGATCGGGAAAATCGGAATGGACATGTGGTATGTACCTCGCACTGAGTGTGGTTTGAGAGAGTTGGTGTGAATTAGGAATATCATGAATGTGAAATACATCCACCACAAGGTCTGCTATTGTGGGTTTGAGTTTGGAATCCTGAAGTGTTTCTTTAGGATCAAAGCTTTGGCAGAGGGAGGTGGGCATGGGGACAGGTTCCAGTCTGCCCAGAAGCAAAAGCTCTACATTTTCCTCAGGAGACATGTAGTCTGAGAAAATACATTTGGTTGCTCTGAGTGTACGTGTTCACATTTATTTTGGAGTCCTTTTTGAAATTTCTGAAGTGAAAATGCCTGTACTCTGAAACAGGGCAATCATGACAGCTGTTAATTCTCTGACTCTCTGTCTCTGTCTCTCTCTCTCTCTCACACACACACACACACACACACACACACACACACACTAACCAGTATTTACTCTTTGATGTTTTATTAGTGCCACTACTTTTGGGGGCACACAGTGAATTGGAAAGAGTCCTCCTGAGGTCCATTTGAAGCTCTCTGCCCAAACTCTCTGGAGGAAAGGAAGAGCCATGGCCCAGTGAATCTCAGCACATTTTTTTCTACCATAAGTCAGGTTAGTTTTATTTGAGGTCAAAACGGCAATTGAAGTAGGAAATATGCTCCTGGTATTTGGAGAAGGAGAAGGGGATCTGGGCAGACCCAGGCCGCTCTGGCCCGGGTGTCTTACTGTGTCCCAGGGCAGAGGTAGCACTGCCACTCCACTGCGTCACATGAAGAACACCCAATTGGGAAGGACAGCCCTGAGCGTTTGGGCCAGATGTTCACAGCATCTTGCACCTTCCCAGGAAATTGATTTTGGGATAAAGGCGAAGCAGATGACTGGCAAAGGCTCCCGTGATGGAAATTGAAAATGTCAGGGAACAAAAGACATAGGAAATAAGAGTTCCCTTTGGATGCAGCTCTCTTAGCAACATCCTGTTCCCAGCCATGAGCCCACCACTCGGCCGGAGGGAATGAAATCCAAAAGGGAATTTGGCCCCATTTCCTCTGATCTCTTGAGGTGGCAGTGGAGAAGGATGGCTCCCCATCCCCCATCTCCCAGTCTCCCTTTTCTCCCTCCAAATGGATGACTTTAGGGGGAGCAAAGTCTCTCCTCGCCCACCAAGTGGCATAGAAGCCAATTCTTAGAGTAAGGTATTAGATGTTATTTATATCTGTAGCTCTACTCCCTAGCAATAAGTACTCAATAAATGTTTGTTCATTGTGTGTGTGTGTGTGTGTGTGTGTGTGTGTGTGTGGTGACGGTGGAGGGGTGGTGTGGTGATGGTTAAGATTTCTGGAGCGCCTCCCCTGGGTCAGGGTGCCAGGCCCAGGGACATAGTTTTATGTGAGCTATCTCACTCACCTCTTCTACCGGTTCGACGAAGTAGGTCATCAGAACTTCTCAGAAAATGGAGGCATGTGGAAATTAATGTCATATTTGAGCTGTGAGGGGTTGGTGTTTGAATCGCGAACTGTCCACTCCAAAGAATGATCTCCTTCCATACCGTGGTGATGATTATATCCTCTCAGGCAATGCGTAGGCAGCACCATACTTGCAAGGTGTGAAGTTGGACAACATCCGCTATTGTATCACTGTAGAAAAAGGTTCTCCAAACTCCAATTGTTCCCACATGTTGGCTGATAGACCAAATCGCTTCTAAGTTCTTTTCTGAAGGAATCCCTTGGACTCAAAATCAGGGCAGAGTCATGTTAAAGATTACTGAAATGGAGTCTTTGAATGTACTTCTAACATTTCCCCTCACTGGATGTGATACTACGTGAATCAGGTTGCCCTTCAGAGCTTCAGTTTGTTCAGCAAGCAGGAATATGTCCCATCACCCGTACTCTCACCACGGAGAATGGTCTTAACTCAAGGATTAAATTAGATAGGCTTCGTGAGAGAATTTGAAATCCGCCAGATTGTTAAGGTCAGAGACACTGTCTTTTATCTTTGTAAACCCCAAAACACCTGGGAAAGTGCTCAACAGGTTTGTGAAATGGGTGAACTGGTATAGCTTTACATTCAAATACAAGACTTCCATGTTTCTGGTTCAATTTAGATAGTTGTCACGGCAATCAGCGGTCTCTTCCTTTCCAGTGGCCTAGGGGAGGTGGCGGTAACTTAGAGGGCACTGGTTGTCTGGTGAACCTAAGGAGAGGGTTTGAGATAGTTAGAGTCGAGCCATCTGAAGGTGCACGGCTTCAGCAAAAAACCTAGAACCTAAGACTAACGTGGGTAGCAGGCTGCCCACCTTCAAGGACACATATGTACTTGAACAACAAACATATCAATGGTGACCAATGTTGACCGATCACAACCAGATCCTCCGATGTTACAGAAAGAAGAGTTCTTGAATGATACCAGAGAAGTGGGACATTTCCTCTGTGGTTATCAACATGGCAAAGACCTGGATTTTGATTTTCTACCATCCTGACTGGAACATATTAAATTAGATTTAAAGAAACAAATGTGTGTGACACTTAATTGCCATGGCATTAGGAATTAAAGTTCATACTTGTTAGAAAGGACATAACATAACTTTTGACCTAAGAGTTGGTTATGTAGCCCATATAAAATGTGTGTAAGTGACTTACCACCACATGAAGATGCTTCCTAATTAATAAATGTGGCTGTACGAAGCCTTTTGGGAAGCTCTGGTAGAAAACACTCCCATAGATCATTCAGAAGCTTCTTAATTTTTTTTTGTTTTTTTATTTTTGAGAGAGAGAGAGAGCATGTGTGTGGGAGGGGCAGAGAGAGAGAGGAGACAAGAGTCCGAAGCAGGCTCCAGGCTCTGAGCTGTCAGCACAGAGCCCTATGTGGGGATCGAACCTGCGACCGCAAGATCATGACATGAGCCGAAGTCGGACACTCAACCGACTGAGTCACCCAGGCACCCCCAGAAGCTCCTTTAAATCCTGTTTATATTCATGTTATTGTTTAGGCTTTATGCATGTAAATTGACCTGAGCCACACAACAACCCCACAAGGTAGATGATAATATTACCATTTTACAGATCATGGAAGACGAGCGACAAAGACAATAATCCAATAATCAACCTTCTATATTTAACAGTGGTCCAGAAAAGCTGTGTGTGTTCCCACGGACTAACAGTTATTGATTCTGAATGCACAGCTCATGTGACAGGTGTCTTGGCAAACAGGAAATGGATGACAGAGCCTTCTAATAACTGTGTAATTTTAAGAGGCAGATCAAGAAGACATGAGTATTGGATGGGGAGCAGATGGCTTTCATATTTCTTTACTATGTAGTATGCAGTGAAGAGAATGCAGAGTCCACTTGGGTGATGGAAAACCAAAGTTTCCTGGCATGTCTAACACTTACGACTCTCCTCTTCTGCTTAGGGAAAACACAAAACACATCACAAGCACTAATTGAACAAGCACTCTTGAGGTCTGATCATCAAATTATCTTCAAGAGGTTGGAGAGAGGGAGAGAGAGAGAGTGAGAGAGAGAGAGCATAAAAAAAGAAAGAAAAAAAGTATTAGAACAAAGACCAACAGCAATATTTTGTTCTTTGTTCCCATGGTCTCATCATAGCTGAATCAAGCTACATGCATATATTAACTCTGAAAGATGTGAAGGATAACCTTCTTGATTCTGACAGCTGGTGTTGCACAGCAACTGGGGTCATGGATTCCACAGCCTTACTGGATATATTGTCAAAATGTTTTGGTTAAGGAGAATAAAAAATCAACAGCTCTCTCTTCAAGCCTTGTCTTCCTAAAATACTTTGCAACAAAATTAAGTAATATATCCATCAAATCATGTGATTTTTCAGTCAGCTTCTCCTGTCCATTCTGCACACTTCTCTTCCTCCCTTGATTGTTGCCACAGCATCAGAACCACCCACCCCTCCAGCTTCATTTAGAGCAGCCTCCACTGGGCCTAGGTATTTTGATTACAACCACAGATTGACTGACCTCCCATCCTCCCATTTTCCTTCCAGGGACGCTTGTGGTTTAAGCTAAATACCATGCAGCTCTAACCACTTAAAACAGAGCCACTGATTAAGACACAGCTATAACAATTGGATGCAAAGCTCCTGTTCTGAGAGTGACCAACATCCTGTGCCCTGACAAACAGCCAGTCCAAACACACTGGAGGCTAAATGGAGCTTTGGTGGAAGAGTGGTTAATTGTGTGTTGGTTCCCATGGACAGAGTCCATGTTTCCATGTGTCATTTCCAGACTATCCAAGAGGAATTATAGGAGAGGCCAGATGAAAGGCTTGGTATGAGTGATAAATAGGGGCGATAAAAGTGGGGACTAGTTGGGTTAGATGAACTCCTGAGAAGGTTATTCGTGGACATTAAAGCTGGGCATTGTGCCCTACATGGCTTGGATGTAAGCTGTCCTTGCTTGGATGCCTGAAGTCCTATCTTCATAGGTTCAATGTTAGGTTCCAATTCCTCATCACAAAGCTTTATTTGATCTATTTTGGTTTCTATTTGACTACAGATGTTTATTGAGCACCTTCTATGTGCCAGGTACTAAATGCCAGAAATAAGAAATGAACAAGACAGATAAGGTCTCTGCCTGGTTTGCATCCCATTGGTGGAAACAGAAAATGGACAAGTAAACAAGGTTACTTTGGATCATAGTAAGTGCTATGAGGAAAAATAAAGGAATTAAACAGGGAGAGATGCAAAAGAGTAACTGGGATACTAGAAATCCCCTTTAAATTAGGTGTTCACGAAATGCCTTCCATAGTGGAAAGTGGAGGAAATCGTGAGAAGAGACGGAGCCAGTGACAGGAAGATCTGGGGGCGGGAGATCACAGAAAGCATTCGGAGGGAGGGGGGAGAACTACACGAGACAGTCGTAAGGTAGGAACTTAGGGTTTGTGTGTCCTAAAGGAAGCCATGTGACTGAAGCATCCTGAAGAGAGAAGAGAGAAGACCAGAGGAGGTTGGGGAGGCCAAGAGAAGCTACATCATGAAGGACTATAGGCCATGGGAAAGAGTTAAGATTTTACTCCAAACACATTTTGCTTTCTTCACTTCAATTCAGTGGCCCATTCTCCTAAGTTTGCATTGACGGTTTAATCGCTACATTAGGGATATCCAATCTTAATCTTTGGCCAATACCAAATTGAATTATAAGTATATAGCATTGAACTGTAAGTACATAGATTGGAAACCATTCACTAATGGCTCTTTCCATTAAGCTTTTTATGGCAAGGATCTGTTCTCTCATTTGGCATGTCCCACTCAATAGCTTCTCATAATTTACCATTCTGCTTTGGCAGAAAATAGACATTAATTCAAGAGAATGGCTTTTGGAGATAGATTTTACTTTTGTCAGTTATCGATGATGGAAAAACTATAAAGGATGTCTTTCTGAAAAGGGGCAGGTGATACCTCTCTTAGCCTGTTGTTAGATCTAAACGAACAGTTTTATGTGAGAGAAAAAAATTGAGATTCCAACTCAAACTTTCTAAGTTTTAAGTCTAAGTTTACTAAGAAACTGTGTGTTAAGTAAGGCTATGCACCTGCAGTGAAATACTGAGTAAAATCAAAGACTCAAGCCTGGAACTAGTTTTCCCAAAAATGTACACTGAACAGTTTCCGCCACATGATTTTACAGGAGTATCCATAATCTGCCATTTCCCAGGCATCTGGGCTCATGAATATTCAGACAGGTAGAGTGCTGAATACTTTATTGAATGATGACATCTGGCACTCCTGGATTAAGTGATGCTTCTAGTCCTAGGAAAAATAACGTAGGTTACTACTAAGCATACTCGTTTTTATATAGAGTTCACTTATTAATGAAAAAATACATTCTCTACCAGTTCAATGAATTTTTTCTAGGCAATAACCTTGTACAGGATGTGCTAAGGTCTAGAGAAATACGAAGTTCCATATTTACAACCTTGTACCTGGTATTCACTAGTTTTTTTTTTTTTAGGAAGTGTTGTTTTTAAGCCCCAGGTACTATTCAAGATACTGAGTCTACTTGTGTCTCTGAGAAATTTTATGACCTTATTTGATAAGCTGCAATAAACCTACTTTAATAAAAATCTGAAACTCTAGGATCTAAGTGTTAAATTGACCCCAAGGAAATTTCTGGAAATGTATGGGGCCATGGTGAACTGTAGACCCCAGCTCAAGACTGTTTGACCAAGGACCCTTGGGGATTATTAATGTGTGTGAAAATCTTTTATACATTTTGTCTTTCCATTTCTAAGGCACAACAACTACAGGCATAGATTGTAGGCAAAGTATATTTACATTTCTTAAATCCGTGTTTCCAATTCCAAACTATGCATTCAGATCCTGTTGGTGGTGGCGAAAGGAATCCCTAGACTTGGACATTCCTTGCTTTAAAGTGTAGGGTATTGTATATTTCCCCAATATTTGTGCCTTACTGCTCCTTTGAGAACACAGATTCTCTGCATTGATGCTTCATTTCTTCACTAGCAACCCCCACATCAGATCTTAATGGTCATGGTGCCCACTATACATAAGTCTTTTCTCTAAAAATATCAAATCGTCCAGAACTGATAGCTTTCATGGAAAGTCCATTACTTTGTTACTTCTGGCAGGCACATGTGTTTTCCTTTGGCTGGCCAGGTTAGTGGTGTTTCCAGCAGCGTGGATAACTGGCGACCCCGTGTAGTTCCTTCTCTTAAGCCTGTCAAAGTCTTGTCTGACACAGGTAAACTGGACATGACTGTATAAACATACCAGGGCATTTGGTGACACCTCTAAACTGTGACACCTTGCCAGAAAGTCTCCCTAGCATGTCAGTGAGTGGTTAAAGCTTTCTGGGTCCAGTACAGTGCTTCACCACAAGATAAGATTTCTGCAAGCAGAACTTTGTCTTCAAGGTTTACATTTTGCTTAAAACTTAAGCTCCAAAAACTTCAGGTCAAATTCCATTGCCATTGATTTTCCCCTTGCCATTCAGGGTTGGACAGTCCCCAAGGGTTCCTTCTGGAACCTTGAGCCCATTACTTTCCAGTTGCGTTTCTGCCCTTTTCACTTCTCAGCCGTAAGTGTGTTTATCCTGACTCATATACTACCTTTCCCTTCCAGAACACGTTTAAATAAAATTGTAAATAGGGATCCAAGTTGCTTTTTCATTTCACATTCCACGGAATTAGTGAGAGGGAGAGTGGCTTTGGCACTCTCCATACTCTTGTATAGAACACCCTCCATACTCTTGTATAGAACTGCCCTCGGGGGAGGACTCATTGGCTTTCCACGTTCTGCTGAAGCTGATGGACAAAGCATGGGAAAGTCAGACATTTGCCCTGTAAAATAATCCTCCAGTACTTGTTGTGCTGTCCTCTCATTTCTATCATGCTAAGCATTCTATTTAAAATACATCTTTGTGGGGAGCCTGCGCGGCTCAGTTGGTTACACGTCCAACTCTTTTTCGCAGCTCAAGTCGTGATCTCATGGTTGGTGAGTTCTGGCCCCACATTGGACTCTGCGCTTACAGCATGGAGCCTGCTCGGAATTCTCTCTCCCTCTCTCTGCCCCTACCCACTCGTGCTCTCACTCTCACTCTCAAAATAAATAAATGAACGTTAAAAAATTAAAAAATATATATACACCGTTGTTTTCCTCCAGAGGAAAACTCTCTTAAAGTAATGACCACAGTTTTCACTCAGCACCTTGCCTCTCCTCTTGGTGGACTCTCAATTAGTGTGTGTTGAATTGAATTGAAAACCAGTTACATGAACTGGTTAGGTTTAACCTGGTCTTAGAACACAGCCTGATTAGTTGATAGCTCTTCTCCTTAAATTTTCTATTTTCGGGTACTCTTTGTATTTTTCAAGTCTGAAACTTTTAAACACAAGGGCCTAAAGAATTTCATCCATAGCCACAGTGGCTGAAGTGTTTTAATTCCAAGGTAAAAATATGTACTGCCTCATCTGTAGCCTGCATATAGATTTATGTTTGGATCTTCAAGATAAATTTGCCTTCTAAAAGATCACCTAGGATAATGGAAGAGAAGCTTCCATCTATCTTTACTAAAAATAAAACCTCCGGTCTTAATGGAACACAAGATGTCTCCCTTGCACGAGATATAATGCAGCTGGGGTAGAATTCTCTGATGGGTTTTTAGCGAAAAATGCCCTAGTCTCCTTCTCATTCCCTGAAGCACTGGGTAGCTGCCAACTCATTCAGAATCTGTAGGCATCTGGCAAAGCTCTGGTTTGATTGCCTCGGTCAGGTTGGATAGAAGTAGACCCAGACATTGCTCTTCTAGACATGGCTTCTCTGTTATTGCCTTGAAGTTTATCCACTCTGTAAGCTCAATCACCTTGAAAATTACCCTTAGTTTTCCATCACTCACATTACCTTAGTCAGTTTCTTAGCTACTTGGATTTTGTGTGGAATATTTATCAAATTAAATCACACCGATGGGCCCTGGGATCCATGAACTATAAATACATTTATAGTTAATCATCCGACTAAATTCTTTCCCGAGATGAAAAAAATATATATATATCAAAAAGGCCATCTTCTAGGAGTTTCCAGATTGTAAAAATGCAGATCTTGTCTGCGTTGTGATATGCCTCTAACAGGGATCTGTCTAGCCTCAAGTGGGAGAAAGAGCTTTAGAGAAAAGTGGTAGCCCTTGGTTATCAAAAGGTTAAGTGTGACTTTGGTGCCTTTGGGGGGGGGGTATTCTTTTTTTTTTTTTTTTTTTTTTGGTCAGGATTAAGCATAAGCAGAGGTAATTTTGGAGTTAATCAGATTTCAAAGCATGTAGAATTTTTAAGTCTGCATTTGTATATACCATAACAATGCTTTATTAATAGATTCTTGATCAGACCACTTATTAGTGGAAGTGTCTTCATGGATAAGTGGACAAAGATTGATTTGAATTGATTTGTTTATTCACAAAAAGAGAAAGGCTTCATGTTTTCATATCTTTTATCTGTGAACAACTTTCAGACCCTTAAAATGGTCTATGAACATGTCCAACTCAATACCTTTCAACTTGAAAAACTCAAAAAATATGTGAGAACTTATAAATGATGACAGAGCCCAAGTGAGGGTTTTAAAATAAGTAAATTATGCATAAAATTACAGAATTGTACAAATGTTTTATAAGAAGACATACCATTGCCCAAATACCATCCACCTATACACACTCCTCACAGAATCTCCTGCGGGCTCTCAGAAAGTAGTAAGACGAGCTTTGTGCTGGAGACACACACAAGAGGCACAGGAGGTGATGATGATCCCAGATACCAGGTGGAAGTCTAAAATGTAGATGAGCTTCAGAACTTTCTTTTAACAGAGGTTCTCAGAATAACAGAAACTTAGACGGCATTCCTACATCCCCAGGGCCCCCAGTGGATTCTCTTTCACAGCTGCCTGATACTGGTCATATTGAGCAGGAGCCCCAGCTTTAGAATAACAAAATAGTAGTAGAAAGGTGTCACTTAGCCATATGTTATCTCCTGTCTTATTCTTTTATCGTGTGGTGTATTATTATTCCTGTGTTATTGTGGTCGCAGCAGCTAGAATATGTGGTTTGTGGGCAAGGATGAGAAAACACCACTTTTAGGGCTAAAAGTGAAATATATTATCTCATGTAACCAAATGCTGAAGCCAGGGGTTTGAATTCTATCAGCCTCCCTCCCCTCCACCTTTTACTCTCTCCTTTTCTGTCTTTGCTTCTTTTCCTGCATGCCAGTCCTGTGCTAGCTCTAAACATGGCTTCTGCAGCTCCCAGGCTCGCATCTCAGCTTTGACATCAGAGCAGAATTGAATCAAATGGTAATTTCTGTATTTGTAGTAAAAACACAACGCCATGTTCAATTCCCCCTAAGAGTGGTTGCATCTTAAAAAACATCAGTCCATAGATTAAATGTCAACACAGAGTTCCTGTATTTTAAAACATAAAAGAGATTTTTCTCAGTTAACTTGTCCAAATAAAATATGAATGTCAGTAATAATATAGGAGTCAGGCAAATGAAAACCTCATATACTTCAGGTGAGAATGTAAAGTGTCACAACCACTTTGGAGACCCGGATTTGCAGTTTCTTAAAAAGTTAAACATATATTTATCATAAAATCTCATTTTTTTCACCCCTAGGCATTTGTCCAAGAAACATGAAAGCATGTGTTCATAGAAATATAGGTACACCAATAATCAGAGAAATCTTATATGTAACAGTGTAAAACTGGAAACAGCCCAAATGTTCCTCAACAGGCGGATGGATAAACAAATTGTGGTATAGCCATACAATGGGATACTACTAAGGAATAAAAAGGAATGAACTGTTGATTCATACTACCACATAGATGAATCACAAAATAATTATACTCAGTGAAGGAAATCAGACAGAAGGAAAGTACATATTGTATGATTCTACTTATTTAAAGGGAGAGAAAGCAAACTCATCTATAGTGACAGAAAACAGATCAATGTTTGCCTGGAGGAGTAGGAATGTGGAATAAGGAAGAGCAGAAGGGAGAGATTATAATGGAGCTTAAGAAAATATTTGGTAGTGGGGCACCTGAGTAGCTCAGTTGGTTGAGCATCCGACTTCGGCTCGGGTCAAGGTCTCGTGGTTTGTGAGTTCAAGCCCCACGTCGGGCTCTGTGCTGGCAGCTCAGAGCCTGGAGCCTGCTTGGGATTCTGTGTGTGTGTGTGTGTGTCTCTCTCTCTGTCCCTCCCCCGGTTGCTCTCTCCCTGTCTCTTTCAAAAATAAGTAAACATTGTAAAAAAAAAAAAAAAAAGGAAATATTTGGTAGTGATGGGCATGTTCATTATCTTCATTGCAGTGATGGTTTTATGTTGTTTATATTTGAAAATATTTCAGATCATATATTTTAAGTATATACATTTATTGCAGGTCAATTAAACTAAAATAAAGCTGTTAAAAATTTTGTAGAAGTCAACTAAAGTAACACTTCAGGAAAAAAATTATAGTAATAAAGGCTTACAGTAGAAATGAAAGAAGGCCTTAACTCAACAATCAAGGCTTCCACAATAAGAAAGTAGAAATGAATATAACAAAGCGCAAAGCAAGCAGAAGAAAGAATATAATTAGGAAAAACATTAATGAAATTGAAAAGATAAACACAATAAAGTTAATAAAAAACCAAAAGCTTGTTGCTTGAAAAGACCAATAAAATTCGTAAACTTCTAGCTAGATTGATCAAGGAAAAAAAATGGTCAAATGTCTATTAAGGTAATTGAACCAGACATTGTAAACCTTCTCCCAAAACCTTCATGCCCAGATGTCTTACAATTGAATTCTATCAAGTAGCTATGGAATAAATAATATAACTTCTAGAAACAAATCTCCAAAAAAAGAAAGGAAGAGGAAGGAACACTTCCTAACTCACTTTTATGGGTCAACATTACCCTGATACCAAAACCAAAAGACATTTCAAAAAAAAAAAAAAAAAGGGAAACTACAGATCTATATCCCTTGTGAACATTGATGTGAAAATCTTTGACAAAATTTTAGCAAGTGGAATTCAGTAATAAAATTAATATGTCATGACCGAAGTAGTTTCTTCTCAGGAATTCAAGGTTTGCTCAACATTCAAAAATTAATAAAGGTAATTCACCATATCAACAAACTAAAAGGAAAAAAAGCATATAATTATATCTCTCGACGAAGAAAACTCTTCTCAACATTCAACATCTTTCTTTATTGATTAAAAAAATCTCAACAAAGTGGGAATGGAAGAGAATGTCCTTAAAATAATAAGGGGTCTCTAAGGAGAACCTTCAGCTAACATCATACTTAATGGTAAAAGTATGGTAAATGCTTTTTCCCTAAGACCAATAACAAAACAAAAGTGTCTACTGTCATCACTTGCCCTCAACATTGTACTGTAGATTCTAAAACTACAGGGCTTCTTAACATCAGCACTACTGGCATTTTGGGCCTAATAACTCTTTGTTGGCACAGTATCTTGTAGGATGTTTAGCAGCACTCCTTGCCTCTTACCCAATAGACATCACTAGCATGTTCTCCAGTTTTGTCAACCAGAATGTCTCCAGACATTGCCATATGTCCTCTGAGGTGGGAACACAATTCATCCCACTTGGAGAATCATAATTCTAGACAAGTGTATATGGAACAGGAAGGAAGGAAGGAAGGAAGGAAGGAAGGAAGGAGGAAAAAAAGAAAGAAAACAGATTGGAAAGAAAGAAGTAAAACTGTATTTATTAGAAGCCAACACATGATTGTTTATAAAGAAAATACTCAGAAATTGCCAAAAAAGAGGTTAAAGATACTAGTGAATGAGCTTGGTAAAGCTGTGAAATACAAAGTCAATATAAAAAATCAATTTTATTTCTGTATATTAGAAATATATAATTAAAAAGTGATACTTAAAATCATTATCACAATAACATTAAAAGCCTTAAATACTTAAGGATAAATTTAAGAAAATATGTGCAAGATTTGTATATTGGGAGCTACAGCACTAAAAGTTAAAAAGTTAAAAACTAAAGTTAAGGGGCGCCTGGGTGGCTTGGTCGGTTAGGCATCCGACTTCGGCTCAGGTCATGATCTCACGGTCCATGAGTTCGAGCCCTGCGTCGGGCTCTGTGCTGACAGCTCAGAGCCTGGAGCCTGTTTCAGATTCTGTGTCTCCCTCTCTCTCTACCCCTCCCCTGTTCATGCTCTGTCTCTGTCTCAAAAATAAATAAATGTTAAAAAAAAATTAAAAAAAAAACCCTAAAGTTAAAAAGACCTAAATAAATAGGAGATCTACCATTTTCATGGATCAGAAGACTTGTTAATAAATGTCAGTTCTTCCCAAATTGATCTAAAAAATCAACTGCAAACCCAGTCAAAATAGCTTTCTTTTTTTCTTTGGCAGAAATTTAAGAGCTAATTCTAATATGTATACAGAAATTCAGAGGACCTAAAATAGCTCCCCAATAAATATTTTATTTTATTTTTTATTTTTTTTAACGTTTATTTTTGAGACAGAGAGAGACAGAGAATGAATGGGGGAGGGCCAGGGAGAGAGGGAAACACAGAATCTGAAACAGGCTCCAGGCTCTGAGCTGTCAGCACAGAGCCCCATGCGGGGCTTGAACTCATAGACAGCGAGATCATGATCTGAGCCGAAGTCGGAAGCCCAACCGACCGAGCCACCCAGGCACCGCCCCAATAGATATTTTAAATAGAAAAATCAAGTTGGAGGACTTATACTCCCTGTTTTTAATCCTATAAAGCTATATTAATCAAGATATAATGGTGTTGGCAAAAGGATAGACATATAGATCAATAGGATAGAATTGAGAACCCAGAAAATAGACACACACACATATTTGTTCAATGTTTTATGATAACAGTGCCAAGGTATTTCAATGGGTAAAGTATATTTTTAATAAAAAAAATAGTGCTAGAACAATTAGATATTAACCTTTAAAAAGATGAAACTTGACCCTTACTTTTGCCATACAGAAAAATTAACTCAAAATTGATTGTAGACTTCACGGTACTAAAACTAAGATCCTTTTGGAGGAACATAGAAGCAAATATTTGTGACCTTCAGCTAAATGAAGATATCCTAGATTGGACCAAAAAAAAATCTGCAAATGATACAAAACAATTGATACAGTGGAGTCCAACAAAACTAATTTTGCTCATTAAAAATAGTATTACAGAAATGAAATGGAAAGCCACAGACTAGGGGGAAATATTGCCAAAACACGTAACTGACAAAGAATCTATGCAAAATACAAAAGAACATGTACATCTCAGTACCGAAAAGATGGACAACATAAAAATATAAGTAAAATATTTTAAAGCCCACGCACCAGAGTAGATATGTAGATGACAAATAAGCACAGAAAAATGTGCTCAAGATCATCAGGGTAACATAAATAAAACCATAATAAGATATCAACACATACGCATTAGTATGGCAAAAATTAAAAAAACTGACCATACCAAATGTTGGCAAGGATACATACACAAGCAATTGGTGCTCATATACATTGCCAGATATCCCACGCATTCCACTCTATGTTTTTGCTCAAGAGAAATAAAAACAAAAGTCCACTACAAAACTTGTACTCAAATGTTTACTGCAGTTTATTTATAAGAGCCCCAAACTGGAAACTACTCAGATTTCTATCAACTAGAAATATTTTTAATCAGACCTAATTTTGAAAAACAAACAAACACATTCAGACCTGATTGGAAACCCTGTAATCACATGTTTTTCTCAACTTTTAGAGTCATAGCCAGATGTCTTCATTGTCAATTAAAAAGTTCTGATTTTTACTAAAACTTAGAAGACACTCTTCTAGGATCCATTAGTACCTCTCTTATAAAGGGGAGAAGAATGAGGCTCCATGAGTTTCATTCTTAGTAACCGCCGTGCACACAGCATAATGCTAAAAGCAACTTTAAGAAGGGCCTCCAGAGCTCTTTTGAGCTGCCAATTGGGTATATTACAACCAAGATCAAGAGGAGAATAAGGAACAGGAAAGGAGGCTTAAAAAAAAAAAATCTAAGGCCTTCTATGTCAGACCAGACTTCCCAAGGTCCTGGCACCAAGTGCCATTTATGAGGCCATTCAGGGCACTGGAAACGAGAATGTCCTTAGAGGGGACAACCAAAGTCAAAATCCTGTAAGCCATACCCCTTGTGTGGAGACAGTCACTGGAAGATCTGAATGCTCTCGGGGACCTCAATCTGCGAGGGCTCAGATAACCAGTGTCCCTGACAGGAACGAATGGGGCCCCGGCTCTTCATGTTAGCTCCCCTGAACCAACCAAACCCAGAGCCTTTGGTAATTCTGGAAATAGAAGGAACACTGGTTGATTTCCTTCTCGACACTGGAGCCACATTTTCTGTCCTCCTTTGCACTCCCGGCCAACCAACCAAATGCAGCTCAACAATTAGAGGCATCTCCAGAAGACTTGTGACTCAATTTTTCTCTCAGCCACCAGGGTGCATATGGGGAGACTTTTTTTTCCCACATTCTTTTTTTTTGATAATGCCAGAGAGCCCCACTCCCTTGCTATGAAAAGACATTATGACTGAATTAGGGACTATAGAGCCACAAGCTCCAGGATGGATAAACAATTGCCTAAATATATAGTAATCTGGACACTGAAGATCAATCTTTCCTTGAAGGAAAATTACATATGCCTCATGGAGTTGTTCCTATGCAAACTGGATGGCCAAAGGAAGATTCGAGGATTGAGAACCAAAAACTAGTTCAAAAGCTTACTTATGCTAAGCAACAATAGCACAAGATCCAAATAAATATGGAAGAGGGAGGAAAAGCTACGGTTAAATTTAAAAAATAAATGACCAGATAGGTCAGAGACTTTTTGAACGGCTACAATGCATCTTTCCTTCCCGTGGTGTGACCACCTCCCTAGGAGGCATTGCATTTGGAATATTAAGGCTCGCTGGTCTAATATTCTTTTTGTATGTCACTCGTACAAGTTGTTGCATATGCCAGAAAAATAAGAAAATTTTGCTAGCCCAGACATTCCAAATACCCTCCCATTATTTCGGACCTCTGGATCGACCTCTGACCCTGCCCTGACTGGCATACCCCTGTCAAAGCCCCCTTGCAGCAGGAAGCAGTTAAGATCAGTCTTCCTCCCAATTCCTAATGGCAGTTAGGAGTCACGTGTTCAAAGTGGGGGTGGGGGGAAATGTAACAGGAAAAGATGGGATTTAGTAGGCAGAGAGGGAAAGGTTAGGACTTGAGGTCCTAGGTGGGAAAACACACACACACACACACACACACACACACACACACACACACACATTTTGGAACAATGCTGGGAGCTTCTGACAACAGTGAACCCCTTCAGGGGTAAGATTCCTCTTAAGAAACAAATGTCTGTGCCTTGGGCCCAAATAACCTATAAGTGAAAATGGAATCAACTTAGAAAAGAAGAGGAGGGATTGTGAGAAGTGAGATGATATATTTTCAGAAATACCATAAAAGCTGTACTGTCTAGTTAACAATAGGTTTACAACCTATTGGAAATATTTACAATCCCCCACCCCCACCCCACGGAGTCCCAAACCCTTAGACACTTCATTCCCTGGTACTTCGTCCCCTCTCCATTTTGCAGGCTTATTTTTTCACGGGCTCTGCATGAGCATGTGCCAAAGAACTGAAGTCTCTGTGTCACCTCAGGGAATGTACTTTTGTTCCAATCAGACTACTTTTTGGCCTTACGTGGGCCTAGGCGACTTCCAGGTAAGGCTGTAACCTCTGTAATACTCAGCCAATGAGGAATTAGGGGACGGACTTCACGCTAGGAGACAAATTGCCTGCTGTAACTGCCCGAGTGTGACAGTCCATCAGAAACCTGCTTTTGCAAAGACGTTGATTAAAGCCTTACTTCACTGTGGGGGTGGGGAGAAGCCTCCAAATAAATGCAAACTCCGTTTAGTTTATTTTCATTTTTTTTAATCGAAGTGTAGTTGACATATAATATTAGATTAGTTTCAGGTGTACAACATCATGATTCAACAGTTATATACAGCATGAAATGCTCACCACAATAGTATATTATAGTATTACTGACTGTATTCCTTATGCTGGACTTTTCATCCCCGTGACTTAATGATTTTATAACTGAAAGCTTGTCTTTCTTTTTAAATTTTTTTTTAATGTTTATTTATTTTTGAGACAGAGAGACACAGCATGAGCAGGGAAGGGGCAGAGAGAGAGGGAGACACAGAATGTGAAGCAGGCTCCAGGCTCTGAGCTGTCAGCACAGAGCCCGACGCGGGGCTCGAACCCACGAACTGTGAGATCATGACCTGAGCCAAAGTCGGACGCTTAACCGACTGAGCCACCCAGGCACCCCGGAAGCTTGTCCTTCTTAATCGTCTTCACTGTTTCGCCCACTCCACCTCCCTTCCCCCTTGACAACCTTACCAGTTTTTTTCTGTATATTAATGAATCTGTTTCTCTATTTTATAACCTTTCTTCCCCGGTTTTTCTTTCTACATCTCTTGAAAGGAGGGAACCTTTCCAAGGGGACACTCACTCCCTGGGCTCTGCAGAGAAACCCCAGCTTATATGACAAGGTTTGAGTCACCACTACCCCATGTCCTGGCTGGTGCACCACAGTTCAGCAGCATTTTCTGGAATCATTTTGATGAGAAGCCAATTAGAAAAAAAAAAAAAACCATGAGAACCATTTGGGAAGCAAACTTTTCCTTTGATGTGTGTTAGTATGAAAACCCAGTATCTGGCATGGGCAATGTTCAATCTTTGAACACACACACACACACACACACACACACACACACTTCTCTTAGTACAAAGTTGTCACTTGAGCAAAAATCTTTTATTTTTAGCTCATCCAATGATGAGAAGCTATTTGGCACAGACTTAATAAAACTTTCGTATAAAAGTGCCAGAACTTCCATATAGAGTGTAACTTGAGGAGTTATCTTGATCCTCAGAGAGCCATCCAGCTTTCCAGAAGGAAGCCAGTAAAAAGTGGGGAGGGGTAAGGCTAAATTGAGAATGCTGAAGGGGAAGTCGGTGCTTGTAAATATGCCTTCAAATTTTACTTCAGAATTCGGTCTTTACATATGTCCAAGATTGGGCTCAAGACTGGGCTGCTGGTGTCACAGTGAAATCTTGAGATCTCTGAAACTCCTTTTTTCAGAAGTAGGTATATTTGGGCTACAAGGAGAGGAAAGCTAGTAATACACGTGAAAAAGTGATAGAGCATATTAACTTAATACACTGTATTCATTAAATCTAATAAAAGCATTGATAATTCAAATCCTTCAATAATCCCAAGTGTTCATTTTATTGGTAAATCCCTACCGTTTTCCATGTAGTCTTTCAGAAGAAAGTGTTGTAAGTTTTTCTTCTTTAAGTTAAAAAGTGTCCAGGGGTGCCTGGGTGGCTCGGTGGGTTAAGCGTCAGACTTCAGCTCAGGTCATGATCTCCCTGTTGGGGGTTTGAGCCCCATATCGGGCTCTGTGCTGACAGCTCAGATCCTGGGGCCTCCTTCGGATTCTGTGTCTCCCTCCCTCTCTGCCCCTCCCCCCTCATCTTGTCTCTCTGTCTCTCAAAAGTAAATAAACATTAAAAACAATGGTTTTAAAAAGCGTCCAACAGAAGGGAGAAAGGAAAAAAAAACAGATTTCTGGGAAAAACTGACACACACTTGGAAAACTTACTTCTGAACAATTAAGAATTGGATCCATTCCTATGAAAGTGGAACAAAAATATCAACCAATCCACGTGGGCTACTCGGCCTAAAATGTGCTCTAAACGGCAACATGTATTCCCTCTGTTTCCCTTCATGCCCTACCTGCAGTCTGGAGAGAGACCCATACACTCTACGTTGGAAAAGTCCTTTGCATTCCACACAACCTTCGTTCAAATTCCCTTTGAAGAAGAAAAGTCACAACTGAAGAGCGATCCCGGCCCTAACCTCTCCTCAAAAGGTAAGTGGTCTCCTAGTAGCCTGCAGACCAGCAGGGCCTGATCCAGTCGATACCTCAGTTATTCGGCAACCCTCGGAGAGGAGAAGATAGTCTGGAAATCAGACCTTGTGTGTCGTTGTAAGACAGAGCCTGAGGCTGAGTATGTCACACAGTACCAAGGACAGAAGGCGCAGTACAAATGAGCTTGAAGGGGCAATTGGACTTTCAATTGCCTGGTGAGAAATGACTAATTAAAATGAAAAAAAAAAAAAAAAGAGGAAATGGTTCTCAGATTACATATACAGTAGGCCCCGGAACAAGGTTTGAGCTGGGCAGGCCCACTTATATGCAGACTTATTTTCAATAAATACAGTACAGTACAGGACTGTAAATATATTTTTTCTTGCTTATCTTCTTCATAAGTGTTTTCAGTAGCTTATTTTATTGTAAGGATACAGTATATAATATGTGCACCATACAAAATATGGGTTAATCGACTGTTTATTAGGCTATTAGTACAGTCAAGTTTGGGGGGAGTCAAAAGTTGTATGTGGATTTTTGACTGCATGGGGGGTCAGCAGCCCTAACTGCCTCATTGTTCCGGGGTCAGCTGGGAAGTATACTCACCTACCAGGGAGATTCAATTGCTACTAAGGCCTAATAGGTAATGATGGATAGCCAGGGTGTATCCTTCCTCAGAAGCAGGAATAAACTGAAATGTAGTCTTGTTGAAGCCAAGTTGAGAGATGGCTTACTGTTCCTGCTTCAACAGGCATGTCTCAAATCTCATCATTAGGGGGCAGGAGGCTATGAATATTTTGATTTCTAGCAAAAGTCTCATATGTGAATTTTCCCTCACCTCCTTATTGCCACAAAACTCTGGTTAGCTAGACTTTGGAGCACACACAAAATATACCTTTTAAAATGTGTGTTTTGGGGCGTCTGGGTGGCTCAGTCACATGATGGCCCGACTCTTGATGTCAGCTCAGGTCAGGATCCCACGGTTCGTGAGTTCAAGCCCCACGTCAGGCTCCATGCTGTCGCTGTTGGCACTGAGCTTGGGATTCTCTCTCTCTCCCTCTCTCTTTGCCCTCCCCCCCCCCCGCTTGCGCTCTCTCTTACTCTCAAAATAAATAAACTTTGAAAAAAAATGTGTGTTTTGTTCCAATTTAAATGTGCTTAAATAACACTAACTGATCTTGGTAGAAAAGCTTTGAATTAGAGAAATATCTGAATTAAATTTATTTTAGAAGTGGAGTTTTTATAACTTTTCTATACTTAACATATTTGAAGTTAGGCTAACAATATGTTGCTAAAGTGGCACTCAGGGGACCAATTTAGTGAATGCAGAAAACGATTTTAATTATGCATGCCAAATATTTATATTTAGATTGCAGCTGTAAATTGTTTGGAAGTCTTTTTCACTTAAATAGCTTAAAAATTGTATTTGCAATCTTTATAAAAGCCAAAGATTTATTTAACAAGCTCTTCCTTCTCACCCCATGAAACTTAAACTATGTAAGTTCCTGTCCAATGAGTCATCAATTATAAATGAAGGTATTCTAAAATCTCCTTAAATAACAACTCTAAGGATTATTGCCGTGTGCTTTAATTAAGTCTTGTACCTTGACTGTGCAAAGCTGGAGCCTACATTAAATATCCTCTGTCACGGTCATTTCCTATAAAAATTTAAAACTTGCCTATCTTCATCATTCCTAGTCCCCTTTCCCACTGCTACTTTTCTCTTTAACATTTATCACTATCTAACATACCATATTGTTTATTTTTCTTGTTTGTTTATTGTTTGTCTCCCGCCCTTGACTATAAGCTCCATGAGGACAGGATTCCTTGCTTGTTCACTGCTGTATCCCCAACACCTAGTGAGAGGCGCCAGGAACATAATATTTACTCAACAAATAATTAAACAAGTGAATAAGTGAGATGTGTCTGAGTTTTGACATCTTTTCATACAGAACTACAGACATTTATTTATTAGGCACATATCAGGTTTACTACTCGCCGTGTTCCACTGAACGACAGGAGAGAATTCTGCCATAAACAAGCCACGTCTTTTCCCTCACCAAGGATGTTGCCTGTGTGAGTAAACAAAAACCCAAGACCATTACAGAAGAGGGGAAAGTGGCTGACCATACCCGAAGGTGGAGGTTGTTGAGGAATATTTCCATGTTAACCTTAATATGCGTTAAATCTTAAAGGAAGAGTATGACAGCATTCCACGTAGAGGCAATTACAAATTAAAACATCTTTCTCGGGAGACATCACTAGAAATAGTCGGGGGTTATGTAGCTTTTCAAATTTTATTCAATCAACTGCCCCACTACAAGCCTAAAATTTGGTCATCTCACCCTTCATCTTATCCCTTTATTTAGTTACCTTGATCGTTTCTTTCCCAAACCAGTCCCCCATAATGCAATTAATTACCTTCTCCAGTTAACTGTGAGCATGCATGCGTGATGCATGCACGCATACACATTCATGCACAGAATCCAAGGGTTTTTGTGTTAAATTCTTTGACATTTTTAACACACAAAAATAGCAGATAGATTTCTCTCTGCAAATCTGAAAGTTTGATTTTTTTTTTTTAAAAAGGCTTTTTTGTTACTTTGGAGAAGATGATAAGCTTCCCCCTCGCTCTTTGGTTTCCAATGTGATAAAACTTCACTGAACTGAAAAGGTACCACACTGCTTTAAATTATAAGAAGAAACCTTGGGGTACCTGGGTGGCTCAGTTGGTTAGGTGTCTGACTTCGGCTCAGGTCATGATCTCACAGTCTGTGAGTGTGAGCCCCATGTCAGGCTCTGTGCTGACAGCTCAGAGCCTGGAGCCTGCTTCCAATTCTGTCTCCCTCTCTCTCTGACCCTCCCCCACTTACACTCTGTCTCTGTCTGTCTCTCTCTCAAGAATAAATAAACATTAAAAAAATTTTTTTTTAAATAATAAGAAGAAACCAGAAAGACAACAGACAGATGACTTTCCTCTAATCTGAATTGTCTTGGAAAAACAAAGGTGATACAAGGAACCTCACAATCAAACTATGCCTGCTGATGGACCCTGTTCGGCTAGCCATGATAATAGGTCCCAGCCTCTGGCCAGGAACTTTGCCTAGCCTATGAAAATCAAAGTCATGGATCTTGTGTGCCTTTCGTGAGTATTAAGCACTGTGATCATGTTTCATAAAAAATGTTTTGAAGGGAATTTTCTAGGTAACCAGAAAGCAACCATTTATTTGCTAAAAATAAGAACATGGCATAATTTCTAATTCCAGACCAGATTTCACTGGCCCAGATCCTCTCCATAGAGATTTGGAATGATACCAATTCTGGTTTTCTTGATTGTCGGGACTTTGGGGAGCTTCTCTGCCATGGGCCACTCGAAAAAGATGAAAGAGGAAAATATTTGAGGTTCACACTTTATAAGAATGAAAACTTTTAATGTTTGCTTAAATTGTGGAACTGATTAAATGATACTATTATCCCTGTCCTACACCAAACAAAAGAACACCCTGTGAGGGCTAAAAATTTGAGCCAATAATCTAGGACTTTTACAAGTGTATATAAGAATAGGAAAAAAAAGAAGGCAGCAGCTATTCACCTTTATTAAAATAATGGAAGAGGGGCACTTGGGTGGCTCAGTTGGTTAGGGGTCCAACTCTTGATCTCAGCTCAGGTCTTGATCTCGGGGTTGTGAGTTCAAGACCCACCCTGGGCTGTGCATTGGGCATGGAGCCTACATTCAAAAAAAATAGTGGAAGAATTAATTCTGGCTGAAAATAATAGACTCAAAAATGGACTATCTCAGGCAGATTTCTGTGTTCTGTGAGATTCCCTAAAGTCACAGGAACTGCTGAGTGGTCAATCAATGCCAGTTCCACACCCTCTGAGCTTTCTCAATAAAAGGGATGAGTAATGTTCCAAGTTGTTTTGTGTGCCCTTGGGTCTGAATAAGTTTGGAACTAAGAATAATCTTTATGGATATAACATATCTCAAATGTATGAGTGGCAATCTGTGTTTGTTTGTTTTTTAAATTTTTAAAAAATGTTTTATTTATTTTTGAGACAGGGAGAGACAGACCATGAGTGGGGGAGGGGCAGAGTGAGAGGGAGACACAGAATCCGAAGCAGCTCCTGGCTCTGAGATGTCAGCATAGAGCCCGACGCAGGGCTCAGGCTCGTCAACCGTGAGATCATGACCCAAGCCAAAGTTGGACGCTCAGCTGACTGAGCCACCCAGGCGCCCATGTTTGTTTTGTTTTTTAAACTCTGTGTATGCATAACATACACACAAAACCCAAAGGAGTTTTCATTATCTCCTTGTTCATTTCCCCTTAACACTAGGCTGAAATTGATGGCTTACATGAAGCAGTGGGTATCATGGAAGTTGGTGGGACAGATGTCTGTTTCTTCAAACCCTGCAGCTTGCCTAACACATAGTGAGAAGCTGTTTAGTATGTGATGAGATGCTCTGAGACGATCATATGGGACTGAGGTGTTTCCAAATATGCTAGCAGTTATACAAGTGTGAGAGTTGCAGGGTAGACCATATAAATAATCATTCCACTGTTGCCTGGAGCCACTTGAAGAGTAGTCATTCTATCAGATATCTTGCTTTTGTATCTAGCATCCATTCAACCACCTTTGTTCACAGAATTTCACATGGAATGAGTCTATCAGTAGGGTTTGAGAAAAAGAGCAAGGGAGAGAAAAAGAAATTCTCTTTGTTGCTGGATATAAATCTGGAGCCAACTAGACTTGGAGCTATGTGCAAACTTGTCATTTCATGGAGCCTAATAGTGAAGCCACTCCTCAAAAGGTAAAACTGAAAAATGCAGAGCAATGTAGGTCTACTGGCATCTGTCGAGTCCTTGGGGACAGCTGTATCTAAAGCTTGGTTCTACCCCTACTTTTCGTTTAGGAGAACCAAAAACTTCCCACTATTCCCTCCTCCAACCTTTTTTTTTCTTTTTTTCTTTCTTTTTTTTTTCTTTTTTTTTTTTGGCTTACGCCAAATATAGTTAGGTTTTCCATCATTGCACAAGAAGGAGCTGATACAGATGGAGAATAACTAAATTGTCAAGATCTATTCCAAAATTAAAGTTCCCAATGTTCTGAGGATAATTACATTATAAACTGGGTGTGGTGTGTTTCACAGGCAAAATTGAAATCTGAAATAAAAGTAATCTAAAACATCAATTAAACTGGAGGATACATTTTTTGCATAATTTCTTATTGCCTTTTCCCAATGTAGCCCATTTTTCTGAAAGCTTTTTGTCTCCTAAAATGCATTTGTTAAGCTTGTTTTCAAATTTATTTATTTAAATTCAAGTTAGTTTACATACAGTGTGGTATTGGTTTCAGGAGTAGAACCTAGTGATTCATCACTCACATATAACACCCCGTGCTCATCCCAACACGTGCTCTCCTTAACACCCATCACCCATTTAGCCCATCCCCCCCACCCACCTCCCATCCAGCAACTCTCAGTTTGTTCTCTGTATTTGACTCTTATACGGTTTAACTCCCTCCCTGTGTTTATCTTATTGTTACTTCCCTTCCCCTATGTTCATCTGTTTTTCTTATATTCCACATAGGAGTGAAATCATATGATATTTGTCTTTCTCTGACTGACTAATTTCGTTTAGCATAATACACTCTAG
This sequence comes from Prionailurus viverrinus, assembly GCF_022837055.1. Lineage (NCBI taxonomy): Eukaryota > Metazoa > Chordata > Mammalia > Carnivora > Felidae > Prionailurus > Prionailurus viverrinus. The sequence goes on from NC_062577.1 coordinate 10,362,274, forward strand.
TTCCATCCACTCTGTTGCACATGGCAAGATTTCATTCTTTTTGGTTGTTGTGCCAAATGACATGTTACATAAAGGGTTAGTGTCCCAAATCTATAGAGAACTTATCAAACTCAACACCCCCCAAAACAAATAATACAGTGAAAAAATGGGCAGGATACATCAATAGATATTTTCCCAAAGAGGATATATTTTTAAAACCCTACAGGTGTTCCACTATTGGCACTATTTTGTAAGATAGATGGATGGATAAATAGGTAGATAGATAGAGATTACAGAGGTGTGAGGTGGTGCTACTGTTTCTGTGATGTTTGTAGCCCTTGGAGAGATGATTTCATATGGTATAAATCTCCTTTTCTTTATAAAACATGGAGTATTATCTTGAAGCCACTGGACTTGAGGGTATTGTGAATGCTTTCATTCTCATGATGTCTAAATCACATGTTTCTCCTTTCTAGATTATAGTGGCATACTGTAATAGTACAACCTCTTAATAAGAGGTGCTAAGTATCACTTTGGCTGATAGATTGCTTTAGCATTTATGGGTACACTGAAATTTAGAACTACACAGAGAAAATCTGTAGTGGGTGGTGACCTTTCAGGGGTAGTGTTGAAATCTGGTTCATGATTAAAGCAGGGTGTGGTTAAGAGGGTCAGGGATGGAAAAATTCTCTTTTGGCAACTTGGTAGAGATGTGGGGTTAAACTGTTGAGACAACCACAAAAATCTGTTGCCAGAAGAGAAAAATAAAAACTCTAACGGCAGCTTTAAGCTACGCCAGGCACTGTGTTAAGTGCTTTCTGTGTGATCTCATTCAATTCTAAAAGCGATGTAGATTTCATATTACTCTGCACATGTTACAGATGAGGAAGTGAAAGCAGAGAGGTTAAATAATTTGTCCAAAGTTTCATAGATAACCAGTGGTGAAGGCTAGGTTTGAATGCAGGTCTATCCAACTCCTAGCCTCATGTTCCTACCAACTAAAGGATAGCTCATTCCCACAGGCACTTTGCTGATCTTGAGCAGATCTATAAACCCTTCTCTGCTCCCTCGTGTACACAGGATTTTGTTTTACTCCGATAATTCTCATGTCAAACTTTCCTGTTGGAAAGCAACATGCATGAAATATTGACTCACAACCATGGAAAGGTGTTTCATTTTCCCTAGAAATTTCCTTCTCTGTTCCTCAGTCTGGATTACCACAAAAATTTTTTTTGCACCTGCCTTTGAATTAAAGTAAAATAAACATCATTTAGTTTTTTAAAGCATAAAATCTCAGTGTTCTTTCCTAACTCTGTCAAGGAGTTGAATATTTTCAGAGCCTCTAAAATTTAAAGAATACAGAAATAGGATCTGTCCTGGCTTAGCATGCATCTTTAGATGTGTTTTAGAAATCACTGTCTGTTTCTCAAAGTCTGCTGAGAAGATCACTGTTTAAGAGGAGTAACTTTCTAGAAGAAATTCACCCTCATAGCTACTGTGGGATGGGTTAAATGATGCTTGACCCTGTCTGAGGAATCGCAAATGCACATGTTTGTAAGAGTCTCATACAGGATACTTGCGGATCTAATTTTATCTCTAACAGACACACATTCTTAATCTAGGCAAATACTGGTTAATATTGAGGTGTCCAGAAAGAAGTCAGCAGCCTGGGCAAATGGAATGAATTTAATTAAGATTTCATATTGATTCGTGTCGATTGATTTCTTTTTCTGTTATTGTTTAAATTTTTAAAGCACCTCTAAACACTGGGGTTTTTTTTTAGATTAAGACTTGAGGATATGGAAGTTTACCACTTCTCAGAATTAAAAAGAAAGTTAACAACCGTAGTCATTTTGAGCGAGATAGGCTTACTGTTGCTGACCATTCAGTTATCATGCACAAGTCACCTATCTTTCCATTCACACATGTCCATTTATTTATATTAAAATTTTTTTTAACATTTATTCATTTTTGAGAGACAGAGAGAGACAGAGTGTGAGCGGGGAGGAACAGAGAGAGAGGGAGACATAGAATCTGAAGCAGCTCCAGGCTCTGAGCTGTCAGCACAGGGCCTGACGTGGGGCTCCAACTCATGGACTGCGAGATCATGACCTGAGCTGAAATCTGACGCTCAGCCAACTGAGCCACCCAGGTGCCCCCATAAATGCCCGTTTAGAGCCTAGCAGTAGTTTACTAAAACTAGTACATGCTTTGAACCTAAGACTTTTGGAAACAAACTTTTCTCAAACATCTAAATACCTAGAACAAAAGTAAGAGGCAGCTTTTAAAGACTTGAAAATAAAGGTAGTTGCAAGGAATTTGAGGAAGGGTAGCTCTGATGTTGGACAAAGTAGAATCAGTTCTAGTAATTCCCAACCAGGTGAATAGCAAACAGCCCACTTCTAAGAACATGTGACTGGAGAACATTCCCTAACTGGCCAAAGCTGCCATGCTGGTAGGCAAGAGTACTTCATTTGTCATCCAACTGTGGTCATATTATGTAAAGCTGTACCAGCCCAGAGGACTATCACCATACCCTGCACGAAGGCCATGGGAAATCTGGCATGGTTGCCATGATAATTCTCCTGGCAGAACAATAGAAATCCTATCACTATTGTTAAATAGTGCTGGAGTCTGGGTTGCCTTTACTCCCAGGAGTCGTTTTCACGTTTCTTAGAGAGTCTCCTTTAAAACTTTTAAAAAGAGGTTTAAGGGGTTAGATTTAAGAAGAGAAATAGTTGATAAGGGATTAATCACATTAGTTTGAGACCATACTCTGACATACTTGATACAAAATCCAGTCTTCAGGAGAAAGATATAGCTGGGAACATAGGGCACAGAGGAGTCAGACCTATCCTGAAAGTGTTTAAACCAAGGGCGAAAGCTTTTAGTCTCATCACTCCATTCCTCTTAAAAAATGAAAAGAGAGAGAGAAAGGGATAGGAAAATGTGATGTACTAAACCCATGTGCCAGGAAATGACCAGCTTTACGATAATAGATTATTCTATTCTAGGCAGCCTTCTCAGAAACTGAGAACAACAGTATCTGACCCGTGGCAGGCACACAAAACGGCTGCCCGGCTCTCTGCAGTGAATCATCCACCATTCACTCAACAAGTAGATGCTTCAGTATTGTTTATTGGTGGATCATTAATTACATTTCCAACAGGATTTTCAAATGAAGAGTCTGGACAGAAGTCATTGATTGAGGCTTCCTTTAGGGAAAGGAACGATGGGAAAAAAATCCAAACAAATAAAGCAGAGAAATTGGAGTTCCCGTTAGATGACCTTAAACATATGGATCCAGAGTTTAGTCAACGCATTTGGGAAAGAAAAAGCAAAAGGAGAATCTGCTGTAGAATTTTGTTTTTTGCAGTCTAGACCTTTTCAGGCACCACAAAAGAGCTTCCTCTTATCCATGCTTGGTGCAAATCAGCATCATATTAATGGACTGAGTTGCCCCCCTTTGGTGTGGATAGCTCTCCAGGACTTGGAAAAGGAGTATAAACAGGAGGGGCTGTGACATGCCAGGAGCTGAGCAGAATCCTTTGTAAATATATATTTACATGCAGAATTTCTGTTGAAGACACAGGGCTATTTGGGATAAAGGAGGAGGAGTTGGGCCTCTACCTCAAACTCAAAACAAGACCTCTTTCAAACTCCAAAAATATTTGGCTCAACATGCTCTTAAACACTCTGGATTTTGAGATTGGGTCTGCCAGGCCATCAACAACAGTGATTAAGTATCTACTGGGTACAGTTTACTAATGAGTTCAGGGTTCTAGGAGGAGTTAGAAAGAAAGCAAATATCTGGTCCTTGTCCCTTGAGAGATTATGGCCCAATAAAAAAAGGACTACCACATAATTGCTTACAAGAAATGCTACACTAGAGCAGGTTTTCAGCCAAATTGCTAAAAAACATTTCCAAAGCTATTTGGTCAGCATGCATGTTGGCAGAATCTTTCCTTTCAAGGATCCCTCCCTGCCTGCTCTGTGTCTTCCACCCACTCTTACATTGCACAGTCGGGCGCCATGTGCTCCAGGACGCCACCCATAGGACGTACCCATGCACTGGCAGAGCAGGGCCAAAAGCTGATGTGTCCCTTACTGGATATTCATGATATCTTCCTGGCTGGGAGATGTCATTACTGCACCACCATTATAAGGACTTTCTGGCCGGAGGAAGTCAAATGAAGTTGCTATTAACTTCTAACTGAGCCTGGAACCCAATACAGCATTGCTGATAATTGTGCTTTCTAATTATTTGCACATGACCACAGCCATTGTCAGTGTGCAGATGGAATAGAAGATTTTCGGCACCAATTTTTTTTCCTCTCTTGTTTTTTAACACCCAATTTGTTTGCTGGTTACTTTAGTCAAGTTAACTTAGACTAAGGAGAACAGAGAAGGCCGTGACTATGCAGAAAAAGAAAACTTGTGACTCACAGCACGTGTCCCAGAATCTTACATTTGGGTGGGACATCATAATTATTTGAACCAGACTCTTTTATCTTCAGTTGGGGTCCACTCCAGACCATTGAAGCTTCTCTCCTTACTATAGATATGCACATATCTTTACACATTTTTGTGTATGTATATATCTGTGTGTATGTGTGTGTGTGTGTGTGTGTGGTACATGTATATACAATTGGGGTGGACAATTACATTAAATAGTGTGTGCACTCTGCATGTATATACAGTTGTGGTAGATTGTTGGTAGCTCCTAATGAAGCCTGCCTCCCCCTCTTGTATTCATGCTTGTGGGTAGGCCCCACCCACACTGATTCTGGGCTCGTTGAGGCAAAATCAAGCAGGATGCAGACAGAGGCTTGATAACCACTGGCACATCGGGACTTATTATCTTGGGATGTTTGCTGTTGGAGGCCTGAGCCACAGTGTAAAGTGGTCTAGTCCGCCAGGGAGACCCCCGGAGAGAGAAAGATGCCTAGTCAGATCTCTTTGTAGCAGTGATCATGTTGAGGGCTGCCCCCTCGCCCCTGTGTGAGTAAAGAAGTACTCTTAAACAGCTCAGCCCCTGTCTAGCCAAGCCCGGTAAACCCACAGAATCCGAATCAGAAGAACAATAAAATACTGTTGTTTGAAGCTACTAAGTTTGGGTAAGTGGTTCCTTACACAGTAACAGTTAACTGAAACAAACATGTGTGTCTGTATATGACTTCTAAAGAAATCCTCCAACTTTGCTCTTACATTTTTGCTCTTATTTTTTTAATTATAGAATATTTAATAAGTAAGACAAAGTAAAGAAACTTGGCTTGCACATTTTAACGGAATTAACACATCATTGTAAAGCAAACGCTGATGTAAAGACTACAGGGCAAGAAACAGAACACTGCTAACACCTAGACCCACCTGTATGCTCTTCCCTCCTCTGAACTGCTTCCCACAGGAACCACGGTCTTGATATTTGTGACATCGATTGCCAAGCTTTTCTTTATAGTTGTGCCACCAATGCATACATTCTTAAACATTCCCATTCATTTTGCCTGTGTTGAACTTTCTGTGAATGGAGTCACTCTGCATGCGTTCTTTTATGACTTATTTCATTTGCTGGACTTACATTTGTGATTTTCAGCCGTGTTGGTACACGCAGCTATAGTTAATTCATTGCTACTGCTGCATACCAGTCCACTGTGTGAACATAACACAGTGTATTTATCCATTCCGCTCAAGTGAGCATGTGAGTTGTTTCTATGGGCAACTGCTGTTATGGACATGCTGCCGTGAACATCTTGATATTTGCATCCTGGTGTGTGAGTTTCTCTATGGCGGCAATTCTCAACGGGTGATCCGGGGACCCCCGGGGTCCTCAGGATGCTTACAGGGGGTCCTTGAGTATGAAACGATTTTCATGATAATACTGAGACTTTATTTTTCCTTTCCACTCTCAGTCTCTCATGACTGTAGAGTGGAATTTTCCAGAGGCTATATCACGTGCAATATACTGCCAAACCAAAAGCAGAAGCAGATATGAGAATCCGGCTGTTTTCTAGTAACCCAGACACTACATTCTAAAATGTAAAACAATGTCACTCTTCTCCCTAAGATTTTCTTGGAAATAATTATTTTGACAAAAATAAATGTTTTTAGGTTAGCATTTATTTTTAATGTTATTTTAACGATGTTATTATTATTTATTTATTTATTTATTTATTTATTTATTTATTCTCAAATGTTTATTTTGAGAGAGAGCAGGGGACGGGCAGAGAGGGAGGGAGAGAGAGAATCCCAACCAGGCTCCATGCTGTCAGTGCAAAGCCCAACACAGGGCACAGACCCGTGAGACCATGACCTGAGCCAAAACCAAGAGTTGAATGCCTAACCGACTGAGCCACCCAGGTGCCCCACAATGTTGTTATTTTTAAATGAATACATACTTTGCATTTTTCTAAGTTTTAATTTAAAATACAGTATGTACCTATAGATAAAACTGACATAAACAAAGCTCTTAATAGTTTTTAAGAGTATAAAGGAGTCCGGAGACCAAAACATTGGACACCACTGCTCTGGGTCATATGGTATAAATATCTTAAAAAATGTAATAGAAAATGCCAAACTGCTAAAGATGTGTGTTTTTTCTCCCTCACCAGCAGCATATGAGGGTCTCCACCGCTTCATGTACTTATCAACAATTGGGTTTTGCCAGATTTCTGTTTTCAAATCTGGGAGAGCATCAATGTATCTCATTATAGTTTGGTTGTACGTTTTTTGATTATTAGTAAGATGGCGTCCCTTTTCATAGGTATATTGGCCATTCAGACTTCCTTCTTATAGACTGCATGTTCAAGTCTTTTTTTTTTTTAAGATTTTATTTTTAAGTAATTTCTCCACACAGCATGGGGCTTGAACTCACAACTCTGAGATCAAGAGTCACACACACCCTCTACCAACTGAGCCAGCCAGGCGCTCCTACATGGTCAAGTCTTTTGTCCACTTTCTCTATTCAAGTTGTGTTTTTCTTACTGATACATTAAAACTTCGTATACTCTCCACTTTCTTTGCAAATTATACATGCTGCAAGTGTGTGGGAAAAGCGCATTATCTATCGTCTTCTTGGTCTTTCTATGGTTTTTTGATGAACAGAAACATTTAACTTAACAGAGTCAAATTTACCGATATTTTACTTTATGGTTATCTTAAGAAATTCCTCTCCATCCTGGAGTTATTTTTGTTTATGTTCTTAAAAGCCTTAGAGTTTTTACTTTTAGATTTGGCTTTACCCCAAATTTATTTTTATGTGCGGCCTAATGTAAGAATCCACTTTCATTTATTTCCCACAGGGAGATCTAATTGTCCTACTATTATTTATTGAAAATTCCTTTCCCCCCCTAATCTCTCATGCCACCTTTGTCATATATAAGGTGCCAATCTCCGACTGTATCTGTTTCTGAGTCTCTTTGTTCTGTTTCACTGATCTATTTATTCACCCCTGTGCAAAATCACACTGTCCTTTTTTTTTTAATGTTTATTTATTTTCAGAGAGAGAGAAAGGGAGAGAGCAGGGGAGGGGCAGAGAGAGAGGGAGAGAGAGAGAGAATCCCAAGCAGGGTCTGTGCTGTCAGAGCCCAGTGTGGGTTTTGATCCCACAAACCATGAGATCATGATCTGAACCAAACTCAAAGTCAGATGCTTAACTCACTGAGCCGCCCATGTGCCCCAAAACCACACTGCCTTAATTACTGCCGTTATGATGAATCAGGATGTATGGTAAAGCAGGTTCCTCCCACATTCTTATTATTCAGAAATGGCTTCTTGGTCCCCCCCTTGTATTTTAATCATATACTACTTCCTTCAACCAGCAATCATGCAAAGTATGGGGAGCAGGGCATTGGGTACAACAGTAGACAAACATCTGTTGGTAACAGATAAGTACAAAAGTGAGCAAGGAGGACCCATAAAGATTCTGCCCATTTTTAGCCTAATAAATATGTCAATGACTTCTCTTAAGAATAAATGTTACCTATTAATAATGAAAATGAATTGGGGTTGGAAATTCCTTTTTGTTAATCTTACTTGAATTACTGAGCTGAATATGAAATGCTAATAAAGTTTGAGCAAAGGAAGAGACAAAGGTGACCTTCATTTCTGTAAATGTGGTTAGATCCTTTATCGATAGATAGAACCTACAGAGCTACGACAGTAGGACTATTGGGTAATAGTGCTTGCATGAATGAAGGAACTTGTCATTTTCTTGAGTCAGATCCTGCAACTTAAAAAGAACCTCTGAATATACTCTTAAAAAATTTACTCATTAATATAAAATGGTCAGGCCACTTCCAATTAAAAAAGTGACTTCCCTGGGGCACCTGGGTGGCTCAGTTGGTTAAGCATCCGTCTTTAGCTCAGGTCATGATATCACAGTTCGTGAGTTCGAGCCCCACGTTGGGCTCTGTGCTGACAGCTCAGAGCCTGGAGCCTGCTTCATATTCTCTCCCTCTCTCTCTGCCCCTCCCCCACTTTCTCTCTGTCTCTCTCCCTCTCAAAAATAAATTAAAAATTAATTTAAAAATAAAAATTAAACAGTAATTAAAAATTAAAATTAAAAACTTAATTAAAAATTAAAACAAAATGACTTCCTTCACTTTACTTGTCCACCACACCAAGTTGTCATCTTCTTTTACAAATATTCACCTAAGAATCTATTTCCTCACTAACTTCATTCTTTATCTTGTGAAATTTGGCTTCCACCCCCTCTATTTCTCCAGCCACTGCTGTCTCAAAGGCTAAAGGTCTCGAAGCTGTCACATTGAAAGCTTTATCCTTGATGATAGAATCCTTTATCACGAATGATAACTGCTGAGTTCAAGCCCCGCGTCAGGCTCTGTGCTGTCAGCTCGGAGCCTGGAGCCTGCTTCAGATTCTGTGTCTCCCTCGCTCTCTCTGCCCCTATCCTGCTCACTCTCTGTCTCTCTGTCTCAGTCTCTCTGTCTCTCTCTCCAAAATAAATAAACATTTAAAAAACTAAAAAAAAAACTAAAAAAAAAAAATGGTAACTACTGGGGTTCCTGGGTGGCTTAGCCAGTTGAACATTTCACTCCCGATTTCAGTTCAGTTCATGATCCCAGGGTCCTGGGATCAAGCACGGCATCAGGCTTCACCCTGAACATGGAGTCTGCTTAAGATTCTCTCTCTCTCTCTCTCTCTCTCTCTCTCTCTCTCTCTCTCTCTCCCTCTTCTCTTCTCCCCCACCTGCACGTGCTCTTTCTAAAAAAAGAAAAAAAAGAATAATAACTACTTATAACTCTATTATCAACCCCCCTTTTTTATGAATATTTTGTCTTTGCTGAGGAACGATGGCTAATAATCACCGAGCATAGCTTAAATGACAACATCTACGTGGGACCTTCCCTGATCACACTCTCTGGGAATGATCTCACTTTCCCTAGAATGCCTATGCATTTGCCTGAGACATACTGTACTAAGCTGTAATACATACTACACTGGTATCCAGAAAAACTCCGTAAGTTAGTCTGTGAAAATTGCCAGCACCAACTAAGATCGGAAAAGTCTACATTATGTCTCCTCACGCAGAGTGATAACGTATGTTGAAGGTTCTGCTAAGTCCCATAGTAAAGAAAGGTAAGTTTAGTCCAGTATTTCTTGGATGTTTTTGGCATGAAAGCCTTTTTACTTGTAATACTGGTAGCATCTCAGAAGACATGAACGGTGTGTCAGACATGGTTTAAGAAATGATACTCAACTGTTTATTTGACTCTTATGCTGTGTCGAATTTTAGTTGCTCACATACACACCTTTTCTTCCTCTCTAGAATAGAAATGCCAGCAAAACTGGGACTTTGTCCTATATACTTTGGTGTCCCCATGAAACCATGCTTCCTTCCCTAGGGCTATGAGAAAAAAGTCCAGATATAGACAAAGCTATCAACTTGTAGTCCTGAACAGTATGGAAAGATTACTATTCTGAATCTGAGGGATTTCATTTGTAAACCATTAAGAATTTCTAGCTTAAGGTCATAGTGAAAAGTTGAAGTATCAAATTTGAGTTGAAACCGAAAATAACTACGAGAGCCCAAACATGGTATTAAGTTATGTCAAGATGGCTCAAGGAAAGAAAACATGGCATCATCAAGTTACATTCCTTGGGTGTATAGCATGTGGCTATGCAGTAATGTGTCCAGATGAGTGTGCTGTACAAAATGGCCTGTTGATCATGTGTATGAGATTCCCTTGGGAGAGTTTGTTAAAATGCAGGTCCTTGGGCCCTGGACTATTTGGGATGAGGATCCCTGGGTATCCGCAAATTTATTTTAATAAAATTCCTAAATCATTTTATGCACATTGAAGTTTGAGAACAACTGCTCTAAGTGCATAAGATTTGGCATGTTCAAAGGAAACACTTCTCACTTTACATTTCAAGAGAGCAGTTGCCTTAGGAAACAACATATTTATTCCAATGACGTTGCCGTTTCTCAGGCCAAACATTTTTTGTGACTACGCCTTTTGTGTTGCCATAACGGCCTCTAAAACATTCCTTGGTATCTACTCAGTGCTATAAATCTGTACTTTTAAAGAGTGTATTTGAATGTTAGCAACAGTTACAACCATTTAGAAGCATGTGAATGAGGTAAATGGCCAAGCAGGGTAATATGGTTGGGGTCCTAAACACGATGTGATTATGAGCAAATTAAACTAGTTTTCTTGGGTGGTTCTCCTAAGATACGAAGATGAGCAGGTATCAAAAAACCTATGCATATTTTCACAATCACTATATTTATTTGCAATGAAATCATTAAATATTGCGTTTGGCTTGTGGAAACAAATGTTCTATTTCCAAACAATCCTGCAAACACATTTACGCATTACCGTTGTACCAGAAACATGTACACATGGACGGTAACTCAACATGATGCCTCAAATTTCACCATGTGGATGGCTTTTTAGCACAGATGTTTTCAGATCGACTTTTAAGAGGATGAAATCAAGACAGCTAAAAGCCAGACAGGAAGGGAACCACGAAGGTTGCATTCTCAAATTCTGAATAATGCTTTTACTGCCTATTGCTTGATTAGGTGTAAACCCATTATTTTATTTTATTTTATTTTATTTTATTTTATTTTATTTTATCTTATTTATTTATTTATTTTCAATATATAAAGTTTATTGACAAATTGGTTTCCATACAACACCCAGTGCTCATCCCAAAAGGTGGCCTCCTCAATACCCATCACCCACCCTCCCCTCCCTCCCACCCCCCATCAACCCTCAGTTTGTTCTCAGTTTTTAAGAGTCTCTTATGCTTTGGCTCTCTTCCAGTCTAACCTCTTTTTTTTTTTTTTCCTTTCCCTCCCCCATGGGTTTCTGTTAAGTTTCTCAGGATCCACATAAGAGTAAAACCATATGGTATCTGTCTTTGTCTGTATGGATTATTTCACTTAGCATAACACTCTCCAGTTCCATCCATGTTGCTACAAAGGGCCATGTTTCATTCTTTCTCATTGCCACGTAGTACTCCATTGTGTATATAAACCACAATTTTTTTATCCATTCATCAGTTGATGGACATTTAGGCTCTTTCCATAATTTGGCTATTGTTGAGAGTGCTGCTATAAACATTGGGGTACAAGTGCCCCTATGCATCAGTACTCCTGTATCCCTTGGGTAAATTCCTAGCAGTGCTATTGCTAGGTCATAGGGTAGGTCTATTTTTAATTTTCCGAGGAACCTCCACACTGTTTTCCAGAGTGGCTGCACCAATTTGCATTCCCACCAACAGTGCAGGAGGGTTCCCGTTTCTCCACATCCTTGTCAGCATCTATAGTCTCCTGATTTGTTCATTTTGGCCACTCTGACTGGCGTGAGGTGATATCTGAGTGTGGCTTTGATTTGTATTTCCCTGATGAGGAGCGACGTTGAGCATCTTTTCATGTGCCTGTTGGCCATCCGGATGTCTTCTTTAGAGAAGTGTCTATTCATGTTTTCTGCCCATTTCTTCACTGGTTATTTGTTTTTCGGGTGTGGAGTTTGGTGAACTCTTTATAGATTTTGGATACTAGCCCTTTGTCCAATATGTCATTTGCAAATATCTTTTCCCATTCCGTTGGTTGCCTTTTAGTTTTGTTGGTTGTTTCCTTTGCTGTGCAGAAGCTTTTTATCTTCATAAGGTCCCAATAGTTCATTTTTGCTTTTAATTCTCTTGCCTTTGGGAATGTGTCAAGTAAGAAATTGCTATGGCTGAGGTCAGAGAGGTCTTTTCCTGCTTTCTCCTCTAGGTAAACCCATTATTTTAAACATCTACTTTTTTGTCCTGATTTCTGTTTTGACCCCAAATTTCTGTTCTGCCTTAGGTGCTTCGTATCTGAGTCCTGTTGCCTCCAATAGGGTTAGATGTTTGAGCAACTCGCCACAGAATCACATTTTCCTGGCCCCAAGGAGAAAATAGCAATGGCCAGTCATCAGCAAATTAGGATACTTTGTTAGATTTATAGATTAAATGTCATTGCACCTTTCAAGGCATTTTGCATTTTTTTTTAAATTTTTTAAATCTTTATTCACTTTTGAGAGACAGAGAGAGACAGAGCATGAGCTGGGGAGGGGCACAGAGAGAGGGGAGACACAGAATCAGAAGCAGGCTCCAGGCTCTGAGCTGTCAGCACAGAGCCTGACATGGGGCTTGAACCCACGAACCATGAGAACCCGACCGGAGCCTAAGTCGGAAGCTCAACCGCTCAACCGACTGAGCCACTCAGGTGCCCCGAGGCATTTTGCATTCTAACCAAGTTTATAAAACAATCACAACAATTAAGATAACAATTAAAATTAAAAACACAATTACAAAAACAGTTAAAAAAAATCTCAAAACAGTTTCCCCCAGGTAAATGTACTTAAAAAAAATCTTACTGAGAATCACTTAAGTTTCCTAAACCCTAGTTTTGTCCTCTGTAAAACAGATACAATAGTGAGATTGATTTCAGAGAGTTCTCGGAAGAACTGAATAATACAAGCTTAGCATAGTGTGTAATACACTCAGTTCTCCAACGTGTTAGCTGTTACCACTATTGTCATGTAAACAACTGGCACAGTACTTAGCATATGTGGTTAATAAATGGTAGCTAATTAATATTGTTATTTAAAAAAACTTACTGACGAAATAGGAAGACACATTAATCACAAATTTGACTTAATGACCGTATATCTCTTGAGTGGAAAACAATTCCAAGATTCCCTTGGGAGAGTCTGTTAAAATGTAGGTCCTTGGGCCCTGCTGCAGATCCATTGGACTATTTGGGATGAGGATCCCTGGGTATCCACAAATTTATTGTAATAAAATTCCTAAATCATTTTATGCACAGTGAAGTTTTATGCACATTGAAGCTTTTTTTTTTGAGAGAGAGAGAGAGTGAGGGGGGCAAGTGAGTGAGGGACAGAGAGAGAGAGAGAGAGAGAGAGAGAGAGAATCCTATGAAGGGCAGAAAGAGAGAGAGAGAAGTGGGATTCATGTTGATCTGAAGTGGGGTTCGTGCTCACCGAAAGCAGGGCTAGAGTTCACCCAATGTGGGACTCAAACTCACCAACCATGCGATCATGACCTGAGCTGAAGTCATCCAGGCACTCATATATTCTAACTGAGCCATCCAGGCACTCATATTCTAACTAAATTTTAACTAAATATTATTACTAAAAGCATGGACTCCTATGTTGAGCTTGACTTAAAAAAAATTTTTTTAATCTTTATTTGTTTTTGACAGAGAGAGAGAGAGAGACAGAACATGAGCAGGGGAGGGGCAGAGAGAGAGGAAGACACAGAACTTGAAGCAGGCTCCAGGCTCCATGCTGTCAGCACAAAGCCCAAGGCGGGGCTCAAACTCACGAACTGTTAGATCACGACCTGAGCCAAAGTCGGACACTCAACCGACTGAGCCACCCAGGAGCCCCAAGCCTGACTTTCTGATTGAGATTTGGCCATACATGAAAAATGTCAATAAATGTTGAAATTTGCTAAGACTTTAGTCAAAGTACTTTCCCACCAAGGAAAAGACACTCATGGAATTAAACTGAGGCCTTATTCGTTTAAATGTTTGCATAAGCTAAAGACTACTCAATTTATTCATAACTAGTAAAAATAACCTAAGGTGAGGAAAGATGACCTAGGCATCTGATATTCTAAGCCAGGCCTGCTTTTGAAATTCAAAAGTTGAAAGTCAGAAATAGCTTAGTAAACTTCCTATTTCTACTCCCCCCCCCCCCCCAATATTGTGTGCCCTGCCGCAGTGCTTGGCTTTTACCACAGCAAGGGCGGAGACAAAAACCCTGCCAAAATATCATGAGATAGGTGGCTCTCAGGGGTACTTCTCGTCAAGCAGAAAGTGCCAGAAATCTTGTAGAAAGTCTAATACAAATTTTCTTTTGCAGACTCTAGAGGTTTGCATCTGGATACACATCTGCATTTTCTGGGGGCTGGGCCAAACTGAAACATTCAGTTTATCCATTGCTAATAAACATGTCAGCAGTTTCTTTGCTCTCACATCTGTTGTGAAAAATGTTATCTTTCCTGAAGTGTATTTATTTTGTCTTTAATACCAGCTTTCATGGATTACAAAATAGAGATATGCCTTCACTTAACAAATTCAATAGCATATGCTGGAAAGTGCCCCCTAAGAGTGATGAGATAAATTAAAGATGTATATTCTTTCTTGGGTCCTGAAAAGGAAATGGATGTAAAGAATAGCGACAACTCTCGGGAAGGCCATGCCAATGGAAACAACATGCCTCTTAATCAGGTTCATCTCAAAATCTATTCAAGACGCTCTGCGCATCACAGGAATTCAACAAAAAGTTTTAAAAATCTATTATCAGTTGTTTCATTATGAAGGCTGTCTTCAGTCAGGCTGATGACTTCCTTTCCCAAGGAAACGCCTCCATGCTCTTGCTTCTCATTTTATATTGGCCAGAATGCCTGTGCTGCCCACTTTACTAAGACTGGGGCTGCTAGAAGAGCAAATGAGGATTTGTTTATTAAGATGCTTTGGAAAGAAAACTGTAAGCTATTATATAAATGGTCAGTGGTGGCCAATATTTCTTCCCCTGGCTCTTTTTTCATTTTCTTTCATAGTCAAAGGTCCACTTTTCAAGGGTACATTTCACCCTCAGCGACTCTGTCTCCTTCACCAATATCTTCCCTCACCAATATTCCACCCTCTCAAAATAATTAAGCAGTGGGAAAGGTGATCTCTCACACAGGTGAGGAAGGGCATGTATGTAATTTAAAGAAGCAAGTAGGAAAATCCTGATATCAAGTACATAGTAAATGTGATTAGGGCTGTCAGAGATGTAATTCTGTCTTCCTCAGATTCTTCCTCTGAAATTATGGGTAATGTTCTCTGAAATCCAAAGCCTTTCCACCCAATTGGCCACTAGCCAATTTCTGCTAAAGTCAAGTGGGAGGACTTTAGCCCCCCCACTTAGTCAAGTGGGGGGGACTTGCTAAAGTCAAGTGGGGGGCCACTAGCCAATTTCTGCTAAAGTCAAGTGGAAGTCCCCAACCCCACCATTCTGCCCCTTTAGCTCTCTAAGATAAGCCAGCAAATGATGTACTCATATACAAAGTTCTTTGCTAAGGGTTTGGGTCAATATCTGAAAGAAATGTGTCATTCAAGGACAGTGATTTGTTAAAGAAAACAGCAAACATGCAAATAGAATTTAAAAGGCCAAAAGGTTGTTTTCTAAAAGTCAAATCAAATCAGTTCACTTCTGTCAAGGTTAGTCAAGGAAGAAAATAGAAGTCACGAATAAGTAATATTAAGTATAGAAAAGGAGACATGAGTAGAGAAGCATCTCAGTTGAAAATGACAACAAGAAAAAAATATCATTAAAAGCTAAATGATGATGGGGCGCCTGGGTGGCTCAGTGGGTTAAGCGTCCGACTTCAGCTCAGTTCATAGCACTGTTTGCGAGGCTCTGTGCTGACAGCTCAACCTGCTTCGGATTCTGTGTCTCCCTCTCTTTCTGCCCCTCCCCTGCTCACGCTCTGTCTCTCTCTCTCTCTCAAAAATAAACAAACATTAAAAAAAGACATTAAGAATTTTTTTAAAAAATCTAAATGATGATAAATTTGAGAAGTTCGATGAGATGCATGCATTATTAGAAAAATACAACTTAACAAAAGTAACTTAGAAAAAATAAAAATCCTAACTAATCTTTTACTACTAAAGAAATTGAATCCATGGTTAGGAATCTGCCTACAAATAAATCACCAGGCAAAAATATTTTACAAATAAGAGTATCAAATATTCAAGAAACAGGTAATTTCAGTCTTTACACAAAACCTTTTCAGAAAGGAAAAAAAAATAAAGGAAAAAATGCCCAACTCATTTTTTGAAGCAAGTTGCAAGCAAGGCACTCTTGAAAGACATGTTAAAAGGACTCATCCTATCAGCTCTCTTATTCTTAATATAAAAGCTCTAATAATTAAGTGAGTATGATATTGGTGCTGGAATAAACACAGCACAGTGGAATCAAGTAGAGACCAAGATAAATTCATCCAAATATGGAAACCTAATATGTAACAGAATTGTTATTGCAGATTACTTTGAAAAAAGTTGAGACTTTTCAGGAAATGGTACTAGTCTTCCAGTAAATGGTGACCAGTAAACAGAAGCTGGTATTTAGTTATTCATAAAAAAAATTGCAATAAGATTCCAGTTTTTAAAACATATTACACAAAATCCATATAGATAAATAGTGAAATTTTATGGGAAGAAAAGACTATATTTATTAACTCAGGTTAGGTAAGCAATTTTTAAAATACAAAAAAAATGCAAATCATTGAAAATAGACTTGGCTACATTAAAATTAGGAATCATTAAAAAATTAAGGTACTCAAAAACACCATTAGAAAACTAAAAAGGCAAGTCACAAAGTGGCAGGAGTTTATAATAAATTATAAACAAAATCATGGAATCTAGAATATGTATAGAACTCCTATAAATAAATGTTAAAAGCACAGATAATCCAATTTTTTAAACTTGTCAAAATACATGAAAATTATATCAGAGGAGGACACAGAAAATGGTCCATATGCTTTTTTAAAAATGCTTTTAATTTCATAGATGCAAAAATCCCCAACAAAATATTAACAAATGGAATACATTAACAAATCATTTACCATGATCAAGTGGAATTTATTCCAGGGATACAAAAGTGGTTCAATATTCACAAATCAATGTGATATATCACATTAAAAAGAGAAAGGATAAAAATTATATTATCATTTCAATAAATGCAGAAAAAGCACTTGACAAAGTACCACATTCATTCATGATAAAAATTCTCAGGTTTATAGGAAAGATACTTCAACATAATAAAATGAAAAACCCACAGCAAACATCATACTCAACGGTGAAACACTAAGAGATTTTCCCCTAAGAACAGGAACAAGAAAAGGATGTCCACTGTCACCACTATTATTCAACATAGTACTGGAAGTCCTCAACACAGCAGACAACAGAAAGAAATAAAAGGCATCCAACTCAGTGAGGAAGAAGTAAAATTTTCATTATTTGCACAAGACAGGACACTACATAGAGGGAACTCTAAAGACCACCAAGCAAATACTAGATCTGATAAATGAATTCAGAAAAGTTTCAGAATACAAAGTTAATATAGAGAAACCTGTTGCACTTCTATGTACCAATAATGAACTAGCAGAAAGAGGAATTAAGAAACATCCCCATTTATAATTGTACCAATAAGAATAAAATGCCTAGGAATAAACTTAGCCAAGGAGGTAAAAGGCTTATATTCAGAAAACTATAAAACACTGATGAAAAAAATTGAAGATGACACAAACAAATGGAAAGATACGGGGTGTCCGGGTGGCTCAGTCGGTTTTGCGTCCCACTTCGGCTCAGGTCATGATCTCGCGGTTTGTGAATTCCAGGCCCGCGTCGGGCTCTGTGCTGATAGTTCAGAGCTGGGAGCCTGCTTCAGATTCTGTGTCTCCCTCTCTTTCTGCCCTCCCCTGGTTGTGCTCTGTCTCTCTCTATCTCTCAAAAATGAATAAATGTAAAAAAAAAAAAAAGAAAAACAATTCAAATGGAAAGGTACTCCATGCTCATGGATTGGGAGAATCAATTAAATGCCCCTACTACCCAAAGCAATCTACAGATTTAATGAAATCTCTAACAAAATACCAACAGCATTTTTCACAGAACTAGAGCAAATAATCATAAAATTTGTATGGAACCACAAAAGCCAAAAAGCTGAATAGCCAAAGCAATCTTGAAAAATAAGAACAAAACTGGAGATATCACAATCCCATATTTCAAAATATACTACAAAGCTGTAGTAATCAAAACAGCTGTAGTAATCAAAATAGAATTGTACGGGCACAAAAATAGACACACAGATCAATGGAACAGAACAGAGATAGCAGAAATAAATCCACAATTATATGGTCAATTAATCTACAACAAAGGAGGCAAAAATATACAATGGGGAAAGAGCAGTTTCTTTAACAAATGGTGTTGGGAAAATTGGACAGTTACATGCAAAAGAATAGTGGACCACTTTCTTACACCATAAGCTCAAAATGGATTAAACACCTAAATCTGAGATTTGACACCATAAAATTCCTAGAAGAAAACATAGGCAGTAATTTCTTTGACATCAGCTGTAGAAACATTTTTCCAGATATGTCTTCTTTGGCAAGGGACACAAAAGCAAAATTAAACTCTTGGGACTACACCAAAATAAAAAGCTTTGCACAGTGAAGGAAGCAGTCAACAAAACAAAAAGATAACCTACTGAATGGGAGAAGTTATTTGCAAATGGTATCTCTGATAAGGGGTTCATACCCAAAATACATAAAGAAATACAACTCAACACACACACACACAAAACAAATACTCCATTTTAAAATGGGCAGAGAACATGAATGGACATTTTTCCAAAGAAGATACACAGATGGCCAATGACACATGAAAAGATGCTCAACATCACTCACTGTCAAGAGAAATGCAAATCAAAAAGACAATGAGATATCACCTCACATCTGTCAGAAAGGCTAACATCAAAAACACAAGAAACAGCAAGTGTTGGCAAGGATATGGAATAAAAGGAACCCTTGGGCATTGTTGGTAGGAATGCAAGCTGGGGCAGCCACTGTGGAAAACAGTATGGAGGTTCCTCAAAAAGTGAAAAATAGAACTACTTTGTGATCCAGTAATCACATTACTGGGTATTTACCCTAACAATAAAACAAAAAACAAAAAACAAAAAACACTAATTCAAAGGGATACATGTACCTTTATGTTTATAGCAGCATTATTTACAATAGCCAAGATAGAGAAACAACCCAAGTGTTCATCGATTGACGAATGGATAAAGAAGTGATAACGAACTATAGAAATGATCCCTGAAAATATAGTCTTTTGTAGCAACATGGAAGGAACTGGAAAGTGTTATGCTAAGTGAAATAAGTCATACAGGGAAAGACAGATACCATATGTTTTCACTCTTATGTGGATCCTGAGAAACTTAACAGAAGACCATGGGGGAGGGGAAGAGGAAAAAAAAAGTTACATAGAGGGAAGGAGGCAAACCATAAGAGATTCTTAAAAACTGAGAATAAACTGAGGGTTGATGGGGGGGTGGGAGGGAGGGGAAAGTGGGTGATGAGCATTGAGGAGGGCAACTGTTGGGATGAGCACTGGGTGTTGTATGGAAGCCAATTTGACAATAAATGTAATATTAAAAAAATAATAAAATAAAATAAAAACCTGGTTACTTAGAGAAAATAATATAAATACTTATATTTGACAAATTATTTTTACCCAGAGAATATGAAGAACACTTTTACTACTCAATAATAAGAGTACAAGAATCCCAAAAGGTGGGCAAATGACATAAACTTATACTTTAAAAAAGGAAAAAAAAAAAAGAAGAAGTGATATACATATATGCAATGGAATATTATTCAGCCATAAAAAAGAATGAACTTTTACCATTTGCAACAATATGGATGGAGCTAGAGAGTATAATGCTATCTGAAATAAGTCAGTCAGTGAAAGAAAAATACCATATGATTTCACTCACACGTGGAATTTAAGAAACAAAATAAATGGATAAAGGAAAAGAGAGAGAGAGACAAACCAAGAAATCCACTTTTAACTATAGAGAACAAACTGATGGTTACCAGAAGGGAGGTGGGGGGGGGGGATGAGTGAAATAGGTGATGGGGATTAAGGAGCACACTTGTCATGAAGAGCACAGGGTGATGTATGGAATTGTTGAATCACTATATTGTACACCTGAAACTAATATAATACAATATAATAATCATGCTGGAATTAAATTTTTTTAAGTAAATAATAAAAAATAACTAGAATTAAAAAAAAACACACAATGACATATCACCTGACACCTATCAAAATCAAAACCACAAGAAATAACAAGTGTTGGCGAGGATGTAGAGAAAAAAGAACGCTAGTGCACTGTTGGTGGGAATGCAAGTTGGTGCAGCCACTGTGGAAAAGAGTATGGAGGTTCCCCAAAAAGTGAAAAATTGAATTACCATATGATCCATTAATTCCAGTGCCTGTTATTTACCCAAAGAAAATGAAAATACTAATTCAAAAAGATATATGTGCCCCTATGTTTACTGCAGTATTAGTGACAATAGCCAAAATATGGGAGCAACCCTAGTGTCCATTGACAGATGAATGGATAAAGAAGATGTGGTATAATAAAATCAAGAATGAAAGAGGAGAGATTACAACCAACACAGCAGAAATAAAAACAATAATGAGAATATGATGAGCAATTATACACCAATAAAATGGGCAATCTGGAAGAAATAGACAAATTCCTAGAAACATATAAACTACCAAAACTGAAACAGAAAGAAATAGAAAATTTGAACAGAACCATAACCAGTAAAGAAATCAAATCAGTTATCAAAAATCTCCCAAAAACAAGAGTCCAGGGCCAGATGTCTTTCCAGGAGAATTCTACCAAACATTTAAGGAAGAGTTAACACCTATTCTCATGAAGATGTTCCAAAAAAATAGAAATGAAAGGAAAACTTCCAAACTCTTTCTATGAAGCCAGCATTACCTTGATTCCAAAACCAAAGACCCTACTAAAAAGGAAAACTATAGACCAATTTCCCTGATGAACATGGCTGTAAAAATCTTCAACAAGATACTGGCCAACCGGATCCAACAATACATTAAAAAAATTATTGACCACGACCAAGTGCAATATATACCTGGGATGCAGAGCTGGCCCAATATTCTCAAAACAATCAATGTGATTCATCACATCAATAGAAGAAAGCACAAGAACCACATGATCCTCTCAATAGATGCAGAGAAAGCATTTGACAAAATACATCATCCTTTCTTGATAAAAACCCTCAAGAAAGTAGGCATAGAAGGATCATACCTTGAGATTATAAAAGCCATATTATGAAAGACCCAATGCTAATATCATCCTCAATGGAGAAAAACTGAGAACTTTTTCCCTAAGGTCAGGAACAAGACAGGGATGTCTACTCTCACCACTGTTATTCAACATAGTATTGGAAGTCTTAGCCTCTGCAATCAATAACACAAAGAAATAAAAGGCATCCAAATCGTCCAGGAGGAGGTCAAACTTTCACTTTTTGTAGATGACACGACACTCTGTATGGAAAACCCAAAATATTCCACCAAAAAATTGCTAGAACTGATCCATGAATTCAGCAAAGTGTCAGGATATAAAAACCAATGCACAGAAATCAGGTGCATTCCTCTATGCCAACAACGAAGCAACAAAAAGAGAAATCAAGGAATTGATCCCATTTACAATTGCAACAGAACCCATAAAATACCTAGGGATAAATCTAACCAAAGAAGTGAAAAATCTATACACTGAAAAATATAGAAAGCTTATGAAATAAATTGAAGAAGACACCAAAAAAGGAACAATATTCCATGCTCCTGGATAGGAAGAACAAATATTGCTAAAATGTCAATACTACCCAAAGCAATCTACATATTTAATGCGATACTTATCAAAATAACACCAGCATTCTTCACAAAGCTAGAACAAACGATCCTAAAATTTGTATGGAACGAGAAAAGGCCCAAATAGCCAAAGCAATCTTGAGAAAGAAAGCCAGAGCTGGAGGCATCACAATCCCGGACTTCAAGCTGTATTACAAAGCTGTAATCATCGAGCCAGTTATGGTACTGCCACAAAAACAGACTCTCGGATCAATGGAACAGAATAGAGAACCCAGAAATGGACCCACAAACATATGCCCAACTGATCTTTGACAAAGCAGGAAAGAATCACCAATGGAATAAAGACAGTCTCTTCAGCAAGTGGTGCTGGGAAAACTGGACAGCGACATGCAGAAAAATGAACCTGGACCACTTCCTTACACCATACACAAAAATAAACTCAAAACGGATGAAAGACCTAAATGTAAGACAGGAAGCCATTAAAATCCTCGAGGAGTCGGGGCGCCTGGGTGGCGCAGTCGGTTAAGCGTCCGACTTCAGCCAGGTCACGATCTCGCGGCCCGTGAGTTCGAGCCCCGCGTCGGGCTCTGGGCTGATGGCTCAGAGCCTGGAGCCTGTTTCCGATTCTGTGTCTCCCTCTCTCTCTGCCCCTCCCCCGTTCATGCTCTGTCTCTCTCTGTCCCAAAAATAAATAAACATTGAAAAAAAAAATTTAAAATCCTCGAGGAGAAAGCAGGTAAAAACCTCTTTGACCTTGGTTGTGGCAACTTCTTACTCAACACGTCTCTAGAGGCAAGGGAAACAAAAGCAAAAACAAACTACTGGGGCCTCATCAAAATAAAAAGCTTCTGCACAGTGAAGGAAACAATCAGCAAAACTAAAAAGCAACTGACAAGAGTGGGAGAAGATATCAGATAAAGGGTTAGTATCCAAAATCTATAAAGAACTTATCAAACTCAACACCCAAAAAACAGATAATCCAGTGAAGTAATGGGCAAAAGACGTGAATGGACACTTCTCCAAAGAAGACATCCCAATGGCCAACCGACACATGAAAAGATGCTCAACATCACTCATCACCAGGGAAACAAAAACCAAAACCACAATGAGATACCAGCTCACACCTGCCAGAATGGCTAACATTAACAACTCAGGCAACAACAGATGTTGGCGAGGATGCGGAGAAAGAAGATCTCTTTTGCACTGCTGGTGGGAATGCAAACTGGTGCAGCCACCCTGGAAAACACTATGGAGGTTCCTCAAAAATGAAAACTAGAACTACCCTATGACCCAGCAATTGCACTACTAGGTATTTATCCAAGGGATACAGGTATGCTGTTTTCAAGGGGCACATGCACCCCAATGTGTAGAGCAGCACTATCAACAATAGCCAAAGTATGGAAAGCGCCCAAATGTCCATCGATGGATGAATGGATAAAGAAGATGTGGTATATATATATATATGCAATGGAGTATTACTCGGCAATCAAAAAGAATGAAATCTTGCCATTTGCAACTACGTGGATGGAACTAGAGCATATTATGCTAAGTGAAATTAGTCAGTTAGAGAAAGACAATATCATATGACTTCACTCATATGAGGACTTTGAGATACAAAACAGATGAACATAAGGGAAGGGAAGCAAAACTAATATAAAAACAGGGAGGGGGACAAAACATAAGAGATGCTTAAATATGGAGAACAAACAGAGGGTTACTGGAGGGGATGTAGGAGGGGGGATGGGCTAATAGGTAAGGGGCATTAAGGAGTCTACTCCTGAAATCATTATTGCCCTATATGCTAACTAACTTGGGTGTAAATTTAAAAAATAAATTAAATAAAATGGAAAAAATAAAGAAAAAAAAGATGTGGTATATATACACAATGAAATATTACTCAGCCACAAAAAAGGATGAAATCTTGCCATTTGTGGCAACATAGATGGATCTAGAGGGTTTAATGCTAAGTGAAATAAGCCAGTCAGAGAAAGGCAAATACCATATGATTTCATTTACATGTGGAATTTAAGAAAGAAATCAAATGAACAAAGGAAAAAAGGAGACAAACAAAAGAAACAGACTCTTTAAATATAGAAAAATATAGAAAACTCTTCAACGTTTATTTATTCTTGGGACAGAGAGAGACAGAGCATGAACGGGGGAGGGGCAGAGAGAGAGGGAGACACAGAATCAGAAACAGGCTCCAGGCTCTGAGCCATCAGCCCAGAGCCCGACGCGGGGCTCGAACTCACAGACCGCGAGATCGTGACCTGGCTGAAGTCGGACGCTTAACCGACTGCGCCACCCAGGTGCCCCTAGAAAACTCTTTAAATATAGAAAACAAACTGGTGGTTGCCAGAAAGGAGGCAGGTGGGTGAATGGGTGAAACAGGTGATGGGAATTAAGAGTACACTTATCGTGAGGAGCGCTGAGTAATTTATAGAATTGTTGAATCATTATATTGTACACCTGAAACTAATATAGCACTGTATGTTAATTATACTTGAAAAAAAAGTTTAAACAAAAACTTGCAATTTCATTAGTGACTAGGGAAATGCATATTTCCTAAAACCATAAATGAGATGAAGTTTTACACACACGCACAAATCAGAACAAACAAAAAGTTGGACTAAGCCAAGTATTGGTGAAAATTTAAAACAATAGGAATATTAAATTGATACAAGAATTTTAGGAAATAACATTATTTAGTTACTTTGAAAATACTCATAGACTGTGACCTAGTAATTTTCCTCTTAATTTTATAACCTACAGAAATTTTTTAATAAATAAATGAGGAGATATGCATAAATGTGTTCATAAGAGCAGTGTATGTGATAGCAAGTAACTGAAATAATCCAAATGTCTTTCAATCAATAGTAGAAAGAATGAACAAATGGTGGTATAGTTACATAATGGAATTCCTTTAAGCAAAAATTAACCACGTATCTATAAGGATTAATTCAAAAAATAGTAAGCCAGAAAAGCAAGTCACAGAGGCTATATATTTATGAATCCATGTTTGTAACCTTCAATAAAAGCGAAACTAAACCTCTTTTAGGGGCATGTGCATAAGTGATAAAATTAGAAAGAAAAACAATGGGATAATAAACATTTTGAAGGGATTAAATAAAAAGGCAGATACAATCCGAAGGAGCCCACAAAAGCTTCAATGATATTGACAATATTCTATTTCTTGAGGTTAATGGTAGGCACACATTAATATTAGTATAATTACTTAAATGCATGCAATGTGTATATTCAAGAGTTATAGGAATGAATTAGGTTAATTGACATATATAATTTTGTGTCTATTTATTGCAAATGTAATAAATATAGAAGGTAAGAGAAGAGAAAATAAATGTCAAGAATTTAAGATGTATTAATAGAAAGAAGACATCAAGCTCAGGGGAACCTAGCTGAGTACTATGCACAGGGACTAGATAAATAAAAAAAACATGCCAATCTAGAGACCAAGGGTAGTAAAGGTGACAAGAACAAGTCCAAGATTTTTTAGGCTCCTTGGAGAGTAATTTTGATCTGAGGCCAGAAAATGTGCTGGATATGGAGCCAGAACAGAAATATCTAAAGAGAGAGAGCTAAAGAAGACAACTGGCCATAGACCAGGGGTAGAGTGAATGAGTAAGGTAACCAAGCCTTAATTCCAGGAGAAACGGGCATCATTTAAGGAAATTTGGAGCTCTTCCATTGGGAGAGCTGCATCAGAACTCTGTTGCTCTTTAAGAATCCACCACAAATATTCCTATTCATAAGGGATCATATTTTATGTGTATGCAGACCCGGAGAGCATAAAACATGTTCTCAAGATGGCCTTTATAGGGATGAAGTGAATGGAATAAGGCATGTTATATGAGCTTCTTCCTCCAGAAGTAGGAAGATAATCCTTTGTAAGGGTTTCAAGGACAGCAGGTGGACCTATTAGACAACCAAAGAGGGGAAAAAATGACTAAATCACAATGAGAGTGTCTACATTTAGTGTTTATTTTCAGTGAATAGATACAGGACCTTGGGAAGTCACACCATCACTCTGTGCTCCAATTTCCTCATCTGTAAAGTAACTGGGCCTCTGCTTTCTTCGACATTTTCTAGTTATAACATTGCACAAATGCTAAGATTCATAAACTCAATGATCCAATTCTAACTATGGTTGCTCTGTTCAGACCATTTTCTAGAAGCTAAAAGAGAGAAGTGTCCACAGAGACTTTTACTTCCCCCAACTTTCCATTTCCCAATTTAGCTTGGCAGTATCTGCTCTCTACAGGAAAGCCATGGGCTGGCAGCTTGCTGGGCAATCACTTCCTTGCTTTGAAGTCCTGTCTACCTCTATACCATCATGGGACATTAAACACTTCATTCCTAAAATTTATTTGTGGAGTGGGAACACTGGTGGCTCAGCCTGCAGTGGCCCTTCATTTAGAAAGTGCCTTTCAAAGTTAAAGGCAATAGAGGCCTTTTTGGTTTCAGTATAGAATGCTTTAAAGTGAGGATATCACTTTTTCCCCCCTCTTTTACCACATGGAATTTTTGTCTTTATGGCCTTCAAAAATCAATTTTTATCTTAAAAGCAAATATTTCTCCTGCTCTTAAAATGCTAACATTTGAAAACCAATATATACTGGCAAATAATGTGGGAAATAGACATGCAGAACACTTAATGATGATTGAATACATAAAATATTTTTCTTCTGTTGTTATGTGACAGCTGGATGAGTTTCAACTTCCTGCTCACTGCACAGGCTCTAAGCTTCCAATTCTGAGATTTTTCCTTTTCTTCCTCCTCTCTACCTCCCCATCCCCTTCTTGCCTCCTCCTTCCTCTTTGGGAAAACACAAATGGTTTTGATTACATAATAGCTGCAAACTTTATATCTCCCACTTCAATTGTTACACATCATAAACAGAAGAGTGAACTTCAGACTCCATTAAGACAAAGGTTGGTCTGGATTGTTGGGAGGCCTTTCATGTTGGTATGGTTAAAAAAAAGAAAGTTTCTGTAGGAAAAATAAATGCACTGGGCCTAGATACTGACCATGTTCTGACTACAAACCACTCAGCCTAAAGGGTGACAAGACCCCAATTCTAGTCAAGGAAAAAGTGAAGCCTGGATCCCAGGACTAACACAGCCCCTGCAAGATTCAGTCAACCCCCACAGTTTTAATATGTGAGTGCCAATAAATGCCCAAATGTTAAGCAAGGGATAGGCAGAGCCCATATAAAAATACTATGTAGTGTGCACACCCTTTTGATTCTGAATCTCTCTTCTCTAATCTGGAGTTTTCTTTTGCATTTTCTTTTACAAATAAAGCTCTATTGCCATCGTAATGCCCAGGTAAATAACTAGAAGGACGAGCAAGGCAGCACCTTTTATTCCAACTGCAAATATTCATTGAGCACATACCACGCATGAGGCACAGTTCTAGATTCCTGGGCGCCCTCAATGAACCAAACAGACCAATGTCTACTGAAAGGGAGAAAGTCACTTTTATAAAAAAGCAGTATCAAGAAGTATATTTTACATTCTTTTAGAAGGCGATAAGTATTGTGGAACAGTAGAACAAGAAGGAGGTATATGGGAATACTGGCTGAGGTGGAGGGTTGTGATTTTAAATAGGATGGTCAGTGAGGCTATGTTAAACAAGGATGTGATCAGATGTGATATTCTGAATCTTGGGAGAAGGGGCACTAATGATGTTTCCAATTTGGAAAAAAAAATGATTCTGGGTAATGACCTGTTCTTCCTGTTTCTTTGGTAAATTATTTATGCTGTTTGGAGATGTGACCTTACATGATTACACCTTACTTTGCAGTACATTTAATTCATTGTAATACAATAATTTTCACTGAGGCCCTGCTATGTAATAGGCACTGTTTTAAGCACTGGGTCTACATCATTAAGAAGGAAGGCAGGATCTCTGTGCTCTTGGAGTCTCCATTCTAGATAGGAGAGCCAACAAGGATACATAAAAGACCTAGATGATTTCAGATTGCAGTCAGGGTTATGCAGAAATAAATAGGTCAATAGCATATAGGTAGAGAGATAGGGTGGTCAGACCAGAATCTCTGACTTTGATCTGGGATCTAAATGAGAAGATTATGGTGGACATGTGAAGGGATTTCTCAGCATAAACAACAAGCACAAAATCTCTGAGAAGAGGATGCTTTTGACTTCTAGGAACAGTATGAAGGCCAGTGTGACTAGAGTAAGAAGGGGAGTGGCAAGAGATAATATCAGAAAAGTAGACACTGTCATGAGTGGAACTGTGTTTCTCAAGATGATTTTGAAGTCCTAATCCTCAGTTCCTGGGAATGTGACTTATTTGGAAATAGACTTTATGCAGATGATTTGTTAACATGAGGTCATTGTGGTGGGCCCTAATCCAATATGACCGTGTTCTTATAAAAAGGGTAAATTTGGACATGGAAACTGACACACACACACAGAGAACACCATGTGCAGGTGAAGGCAGAAGTTGGCATAATGCATTTATAAGTCAAAGAACGCCAAAGATTGCCAACGAACCACAGAAGTTAGGAGTCATGGAACATATTGTCCCTCATAGCTGCCAGAATGGACCAATCCTGCTGACATTTTAATTTTAGACTTCGAGTTTCCAGAACTGTCCAGTAATAAATTTCTTTTGTTTAAGCCATCCAGTTTGTGGTACTTTTCTACAACTGCCCTAGGAAACTAATACAGACAGGGACAGATGCCCTAGACATTTAGATTTTAGTCAAGGTGCAATGAGAAGACACTGAAAGGCTTTAAGCATGATCAAAAGAACATCTTAAAAAAGATTGTATTGATTCTGCCATTTGGTCATGGCAGTGCAACCAAGGAGAGCTTGATGATCTGCCCAAAAGAAGCACAATCAAACTTTACACAGCCATTAGAGAATGACCATCATATACAGGATAGTTTTCTCAATTTTTCAGCACTGACATTTAGTGTTTTGATTTAGTGTTTAGTATTGATCTTTATAAAGCCACTTTTTGGATAAAAGTTTTCAAATGATAATCTGCATATTTTCAAGTGCTGAATGAAATCAATTATGTGGTATATAATTTAACCCCCTTATGATTCAGAAATATACATTTCAGTTCACAAAATATTTATTGTTTTGAATGTGAATCGATGTGTGAGACATTAAGATATAAAAATAAACATGACTATGCTCTTGATGAATTTATAGTCTGATGGAGAAAACAGATACATGAGAGAATATCAATCTTTGACAGTGAGTAGCAAGGAAGGGTATATAGAGAGCTCTAAAGCAGCATGCTGAAGGATCCAATGATGTTTTTTGGAGGGGATGATGTTTGAGCCAAGCATGGAAAGTAAATAACAAGTGGTCAAATGACCAAAGGAGGGGGATATGCTCAGGAAAAAGGAAGAGTCCAGCAAATCCACATGGTTTCCAGCTAACCATCAGCAGGTGAGCAACCCTAGAAATAACAGTGGTGTTAGAAATGTGAGGACAGAGAGGAACCTGGTCATGGAGGCCCTTGTATGACAGCCAAGGGCCTTCTTATTGTGTAGGCAACAAGGATCCACTGGGGAGATGCAAATAAGGGATAAGATGATCACCTCAGCAGATGTATCATTCAGAGCTCATTAGTTACAAGAAAATTTGAAATTGATCCCAACTGCAAGGAAGTTTGTAGCAGAACTTTAGAGGCTTAGATGATTGAAGGAAAAGGCAAAGAAACAGGTCTTACTACAAGGTACAACACCAATCTCCTGTACATCCTTGGGCAGAAGGGTAATTCCAGAGCAACCACAAGATAGAGATGGCAGGGTGGTAATGGACACCTTCCTCAGGGATGAAATATTTACAGTTTTGTGCCTTGAGAAAAAAGTTAATTTATCAAATAAAACCCATATGTATAAAAGGCCAAATAGTTTTGCAGAAATTGTATTATAATAAGAAGAAAAAAGATCATCTCCACACTGATTTCTACTCCAAAGAACTACTTTCAACTTTTTCAGCTATTTTTTTAATCTAAAACATATCTCTGTATTTCTAAGTTAAAAGGAAAAGACTTACACTGCTAATCAAATTTAACAAAAAGAGAGCATATTGTCTGCCACGTGGAGAATGAGTTGAGGGCAGTAGTGGAAATGGACGTAGAGAGATGAGCTGGGACACTATTACTTTAGTACAAAAATGGTTGTGCTTTGTTTCTATGATCTGAATAACTGAAATGTATGCATTAAATTGCCAAAGATGTATGTTATTTATTCTGAATATAACCATAAAAGGAGTATGATGGGATACAATGCTTACTTAACATAAATCAGAGGAATTATCTGTAGCCAAATGTAATGCAGGAAAAGTATGAATATATATATTTGGGGGTTGAAAGAAAACTCTTGCGGGGAAAAATATTGGGGATATATGGGTTTGCTTGTATCTCTATCCTGCTTACCAGCAGAAACATAAACTCAGTCACATCTCCCATTTACTGACTGAGCCAGCTTCTGAGATTCATAGGAACAATTCTCTTGATTTCAGGCCAGATTTAAAATAATCCACTTTTTTCCTGAGATGGCTTCGATATTAAGCAAATGGATCCCACTATGTCTTTTGCACTTAGTCAGGTTCTTTGCTATCACAATTTTTTCCCCTTCTGTTCTGCCCTGAAGGGAGAGAGAGAAGTTGGTGTTTGGTCTCACAATATGGAGTGGCATGCCCTTCAATCTCCTCCTAGCAGTTTTCTAGGTGAGAGATTTGCCCTCTATATCACCTTTCCTCCTGGGTCTTATTTTGTAACTCTGTCAACCATCCTTATAAGCCTAAATCCCGTCTTATCAGCTCATGTACTTACAGAATGGAGCTCATGTTTCAAAACCTAAAAGTAGTCTGAACATACATGGAAGAACTTCAAGTAAAGTTGTAGTGTTGAGTCTTGCATAGAAAGAGTCCTATGCCTGAATGCTGAACAATTTCACCCCATCAGCCAGTGTTAACAAGGGGTAACTAGGGCATTTGGAAACTTTCTGCGCTCCATGATGCCTGTGATTGACCACAGCAGTAGGTTTTCAAACTTTGGTGTGCACCAGAAGCACCTCAGGGGGCTTGTTAAATACATGACATTTGTGTTTCTGAAGTCTGAGCTCCATATGATGGGTCATCAAGTTCTTTATGGAAGATAATAACTTAAACATGGTGTTTATCTTTTTAAAAATATATACTGAAGTCATAAAATGGTAGGCAGAAACGTGGAAGAGAAGACTGAGAGAAGGAAGAGAGAAAAATTTCCATCAAGGGAACTAGATGCCTGTGGCCCATCATGAGATAAGAACCAGAGGAGATGGGAACTCATGTACAAATTTGAATCCAAGTCAACTCCCTATCAGGTTATGGATATTCTGTAATTCTATAGAAATTATAAGAACTGAAGGAGTGGTGGCCTGACTTTTTGGTGGGGGGCTGCTGGGGGTTCCACAACTCTTCCCAGTACCTCTTTAACAAGTTTCCCTTTTCTAAAAAGCCTGTTGCAAGAGGTGAGGGCAATGAATGAGAATCACTTGTTCTTTTTGAGAGTCATTGCTGTAGTGAGTCTCTGTGTTTAAAAGATGATGTCAAATCTAGGATATACACTGGAATGAAAAAGGGTTTAGAGTCCATATGGATTGTTCAACTCCCCTCAGCACCTGCTATATTACTTTTAAATATCATCTGTCTCCAGATCTGCACTTCCCACTGAGGTGGAATCATGGGTATAGTATTTACCCTCCCCTATGGAACAACCAAAAAACCAGGTAAAGCATACAAAACAATGATTTTCAATACAGTGATTACTAGACAACAGAGGACAATGAATCCTGAGAAACAGAAAATGAAAAAGGTGAACCCTACAATTATCTCAGATTTCCACCTTGTAGAAGTTGCCAGACCATAGCACACAGACAGAGAATCCAGATAGAGTCCCGGAGACTCCTTGAGTTGAGGAGAAAGAGCTGAGAGTCCAGGGAGACCAAAGCAGCTCTTGGTCACAAGACAGTGAAACAAACAACACAGAGCTACACAGAGAAAGAACTCCAAAGAAGTTCAAAGTGTCATCCTTGAGTACTCATTGGAATACTGATCAGTGTCTGCATGCAGGAAAACCATTTGAGCCAAGGAAGGAACTACCTGAAAAGTTTAGTGGCAATAGTACCTATCAATCACATAGGGCCACGAAGAGAATCTGTTCTCATCACTCTAGAAAACTTCATAATTTGCAGTGAATTGGGAAGAGTACTTAGAAGAGATTTGCTTCAGTAGCAGGGATAATTAGTCCTACCTGACACACCCTGGTCCCATTTAACAAATCTTAAAAGTGGTACCCTCAAACATCAAACTATTTATAAGTAAATTAACTGCATCCCAAAATAAAGTTAAGATTATTATGGAAATACAAAAATATCTAATACTCCAAAATATAAAATTCAAAATGTCTGGCCCCTAATCAAA
The DNA here is from genome assembly GCF_022837055.1 of Prionailurus viverrinus. Taxonomy (NCBI): domain Eukaryota; kingdom Metazoa; phylum Chordata; class Mammalia; order Carnivora; family Felidae; genus Prionailurus; species Prionailurus viverrinus. Next base: position 10,394,709 of record NC_062577.1, read on the forward strand.
AAATTACCAGGCATAATGAGAAGCAGGAAAATACGATCCATAATGAGAAGAGAAGGCAGTCTATTGAAATTGACACAGAACTGACACAGATATTTGAATTAACTGAAAAGGATATAAAAATGGTTATTGTAACTGCATTCCATATGTTCAAAAAGTTATGTAGAAACATAAAAGAAAATTTTTAAAAAGCAAATCAAGCTTCTAGTGATGAAAACAGAGTCTGAGATGAAAAATACACGAATACAATTAACAGCAGATAAGATCTTGCAGAAGGAAAGATAAGTAAACTTGAAAATAAAGTAATAGAAACTGTCCAAGATAAAACACACAGAAAAAAAAAAAGCATAGATAAAGTAGTATCAGCGAGCTGTGGGACAACTTCAGCCTAATATAGGCATATCTGAAACAAGGATGGGAGGGGACAGAAACAGTTCTGGAAGAAATCATGGCCATTTAAAAGAAAATGGTGAAAACTGAAAACCTGAAGGTCCAAGAAGCTCAATTAATTCCAAGCACAAGAAATGTGAAGAAAACTATACCCATGGAGTCCAGTCATAATCTTTACAGAAAGATTTTTAACTACAAATTCAATGTCTTCATAAGATTTAGGGCTAATCAGATTATCTATTTCTTCCCAAAAGAGCTTTTTGGTAGTTTGTGTCTTTCAAGGAATTGGTCCATTTCATTTAAGTTGTTGATTTGGTGAATTTTATGAAACATTAAAGGAAGAAATAATACCAATTCTGCACAAACTCTTATAGAAAATTGAAGAGGAGAGAATATTTCCCAAATTATTATTTGGTTCCAGTATTTCTTGAATACCAAATCAGAAAAAGACATTATAAGCAAAGGAAATGATAGGCTAATATCATTTATGAACAAAGATTAAAAAAAATTCAAAATATTATTTTATCCAAGTAAATACAGTACTAAAGAAGGGTAATATCATTAACAAGTGGAGTTTGTTTCATGAATGCAAGGTTGGTTTTACACATAAAATCAAACAATGTAATTCATATTAAATTATAGAAATATCAAACAATCATCTCAGCTGCTGGAAAAGCACTTGACAAAATCCAATTCATTCCTGATCAAAACTCTCAGTACACTATTAACAGAAGAGAAATCTCTCAATTTAATGAAGAACATCTATGAAACCCTATAGCTAACATCATCCTTAATGATGAAAGACTAAGTTCGAGAATAAGACAAAAATTCCTATTCAATCATGCCTATTCATCATTACACTGGAGGTTCTAGCCAAAAAAATAAGTAAAAGGCATCTAGACAAGAGAGGAAAAATAAAACTATATTCACAGATAATATATTCTCTATGTAGACAATCTGATGAAATCTATGAAAAGCTACTAGAATTAATAAGTGAGTTTGGTGATATTTTGGATACAAACCAATATAAAACTCACTATTATTTCTATGTACTGGAAACAAAAAATCAGAAATTGAAATTTAAAAAAATACGCAATTTATAATAGCATAATAAAATATGAAATCCTTAGGGATAAAACCGACAAAAGATTTATGTAACCTGCACACTAAGAATTATAAAACATTGCTGAGAGAAATAAAAGAAGGCTCAAATAAATGAAGAAATACATTGTGTTTGTGGGCAGAGATATTCAATATAGTCAACATGTCAATTCTTCTCAAATTGGTCTATAGATTCAACAGATTCAGAATCCCAGATTTTTTTTAAAGGACAAGTTGGTTGTGAAATTCATATGGAATTACAAAGAACATAAAATAACCAATACATCTTTGGAAGATAAGAATAAAGTCTTTACACCAAAGACTTACTTTACAGCTAGATGAATCATGACAGCATGGTATTGGCATAAAGATAGAAAAATAGATCAATGGAAAAGAATAGAATCCAGAAGTACATCCACATATTTATAGACAAGTGATTTTCTATGAAGATGCCAAGACAATACTGTAGAGAGAGGATACTATTCAACAAGTGCTGCTAGAGCAACTGGATACCCAAATGCCAAGCATGCCTGTGACCCACACAGGCATATGTATAAACTTAAAAAGAATCATAGACATAAATGTGAATTCAAAAACCATTGAAATCTCTGAAGAAAAAAATTTCTTAGGACACCAAAAGCATGAGCCATCAAAAGAACAACAACAAAAAAAACTGATAAACTGTAGCCCATTAAAATTAAATATTTCTACTCTTTGAAAGACAGTGTTAAAAACATGCAAAGACATACCACCAACTAGGAGAAAATATTTGCAAATCATAAGTCTCATAAAAAACTTGTATCTAGAGCCTGTAAAGTACACTTAAAATTAAGTAATGAGAAAACAAACAACTCCATAAAAAAGGAGCAAAAGACTTGGACAGGTAATTTACCAAAATATACATCCAACATTTAAGTACATGAAGAGATGCTCAACATCATTAGTCATGAAATTCAAATTAACATCGTATCACTACACACCTATTAGAATGGGTAAGACTAAAAAGAGTGAGCATAGCAAGGTTTGGTGAGGATGTGGAGGAACTGGGAACTACTGATGGATATACAAAACATGGAATCATTTCAGATGAGTTTGGAAGCTTGTTAAAAAGTTAAAAATATACCTATGATTATCCAGCCATTCTACTCGTAAGTAGAAATGAGAGCATATATCATACAGAGTCTTGTACACAAATATTTAGAGCAGCTTTGTTTGTAATAGTCAAAATTAGGAGACAACCCAAATGTACACCAGGACAATGGACAAACAATATATGTTGTAGCCATACAATGGAATAATACTCAGAAATAAAAAGGAATGAACTTGATAAATGCAACAGTAAGGAGGAATCTCAAAACAACTATGCTGAATGAAAGAACCCAGACAATAAGAAGAATGTGTGCAGTATAATTCTATTTGTATAAAACTCCAGAAAAACTAAACTAACCTGTAGTCATAGAAAAAAAGCCCACTGAGTTGCCAGGGAAAGAGGGAGCAGGGGGAGGAGGGACTATAAAGAGGCATTCACTCCTGTGAATGATTGATATATTTGATTCAACTCTCTTGATTATGTTGATGATTTTGTGCATATATACTTATGTCAAAACCTATCAAATGATGCACTTTAAATATATGCAGCATGTTATACATCAATATCTCAATAAAGCTATTAAAAATATCAGCTATCTCTTTCAATTCTGTTTACCTGTCTTTTTCACTGCCTCAAGTGGATCCTTAATTCAACCTTTGCTTTATGTTCACTAATTTCTCTCAGAGACTTACTTTTTGTTTGAAATTCTAAAAAAGAATGACCCTAGCCTATAAAGGCCTTAGGAATGTTACCAGTGTCACTTAGTTGTTGGTTCAGACTATTTCTATAGCCTAGCTTTTATGTTTTGTAAAGGCTAAGCAAAGAGCTGTTAATCACTACAGAAATTATGGTGGAAGCATAACTTCTAGAATTTCTTTCTAGGAGCATAAGAGTCACCAAATTATACCAACTCTGTGCCTGGAAGACAAAAAGCTTTCTATGTATTACTTTCATTCACTCATTTATTCTTCCAAACAAGAGATAATTATTGAGTTCCTACTATATTCTAGACACTGTGATTACTATTTGAAGGCCTACTACATAATAGGCACTGAGTTGGAATTTAGTCCTTTATAAACATTATTTCATGCAGGTGTTTATTATTGCCAATTTACAGATTAGCAATGTGAGGATCAGAGAGGTTAAATACTTGCTCGATTTTACTTAGGCAGAACACAAAAAAATATTGGAAAAGTGATTTTTGTTTACACAAATATAAAATTTAAAAATTTCTTCCTCTTAGTCATCTACAGGTCTTTTTCTGGCTATCTAATTTGGGGAAAAAGAGCATTTATCAATTACATATTCATATATATACACACACATACACACACATGCACACATACACAGTTTTTGGAAAGCCTTTGCAATATTCTTTCTACTTCTGTGACTTCATTCCCAGGCCTATTCTCATTCATTTTAGACTCTGTAGTTTCAAGGTTTTTCTAGCCTCAAGCCTTCTCCTGTGAGGTGAGGAGCCCAAGGATATGCAGGAGATTGGTTAGCAAATGTCAATAATGTACTTCAAAAGGATTGGGATACATAAATTGAAAGTTGTTATTCTTCCTGTAATAGAAGAATTGGTTGAAATGTTGAATTTCCTTTAATGAAATGTTTTAGTACCTTTCATTGGTAAAATGGGTTACTGCCAAATAAATCTAAACAACTAGTGGTTTGGTGTATGGTAATGGTTTCTACAATAACACCTGAACAGCATGAAGTGTAGGTATTTTTCAAAGTAAAGTAGGACTGGAAGCAAAGGGGTCATGCACCTTGTAGTAAGGTGAGACATCAGTTATGCCCCATGGGCTGTTCAAAGGGGCACAGCAGATGTAAAGAAGGGGAAGCTGGAATAGAGCCACATAACACATGCCTTCATTTCATTCATGGACCAGACAGAGCACAGAGCAGATGGCCCCTTACTTTGATGAATGATCAGAAAGGAAGCCCACGGATGCCATAGAGAAAAGGAACATACAAAAATGCTTTTAGGGACCATGTGTCAAGGAGAATGCCAGATGGGATGGTTAGCTCTCTCTTTTCACCCTCATATCCAAATCCATTAAGAAATTACAATTGGAAAGGATAATCAACAAAGAGACAAACAGTAACAAATGGTTAATGGCACAGGATTAATATTTTCTTCATCAAGATTCCATTTCAGGCACACAGAACTACATTCTTTCTTTTCCGAGTCTTTGTCCCCATTTCTTTTCTCTGAAAAGCCCTGCTCCTTAAACTGAGCCTTTCTATTCTTAAGTACTGTGCTCAAATTCCACATCTCTTTAGTTTTCTCAGCCCATAATGATTGTTCCTTCCTTAATTTCCAAATTACTCAGTTTGTATCAGCCATTGTTACTTTAATTAATAATAAATTCAGTATATTATTTTTTATATATATAAAGTACCCTCTGGCTATAGGCAACTTGAGCTCTGAAATCATTTTAAAATTCATTAGACTTCTGCCTAGCACAGTGTCTAGAATATAGCAGATACTGTGACCATTTTCCTTGTGCCAATCAGGGTCATTTGTATGTATCTTGTCATATCTTATATTTAAAAATACTACACAGTCTCTGGGCATTGGCAGCAGCATGATCCAGTGAATGTTCCTGGGGCCGGGCAAGCACCCAGCCATTTCTCAGTGAGACCCTCCCCCAGAGGGTCAAAATGGTTCAAAGCCACAGTCCCCCAGAAGTGAGGGGTTGGGAAACACAGTTGCATCTGAGGTAAAACTCAGGAGGGAAGTGCCACCTGGCCACCTGACAGCTTGGTCATGGACAGTGTAAAGGCAGGCAATGGACAGAAGAGGGAAACAAAGAAGGGGTGCATGATTGCTGGTCAGGGAGAATAGAGTTCCAGGATACTAGAGACTGGGCAGCTGGGTGATGCCATTTTCACCCCTCCTACGCATGCGCATTCACACCTACATGCGCCACAATGATCCACTCCAGTAAGCTAAGCAGTGGCATCTAGTGGAGAATGGAGCCATTACACTAAGCTCCACCCAACTGGGCCAAATTTGTTATTCAGGAACACCACAAGTCACTCCACCTGCATAGTTTATGGACTATAAAGTGCTTCATTGTTTCACTACTAGGGGAAACTGATGTAATTTCAATCGTATTTCAGTCTGTTCACAGGTGCATCTATTCATTTTTTTTCTTTTTTCTTTTCTTATTCTTGAATAAAGAAATAGAAAAATATTATTTTTATTTTCCATTTTTATTAAAAACATTTTTTAATTTTTTCTACTATAGTTTTTACTTTTTTGTAAAATATTCAAATTCTATTTTACTCCCATCATTTCATTTTATTGTATTTCGTTGTATTCATTTTTTCAAATTTTCAAACATTTTCCTTTTTTTGTCTTTTTCTTTCCTTTTGTTTTTTTCTTTGCTTATCTTTCCCTTTTTTCTCTAATCAAGCTCCTTTCAACAACCAGACCAAAACATACCTAGGATCTAGCATCATTTATTTTATTTATCTGTGTGTGTGTTGTTTTTAATTTTTTAATTTTAATTTTAATTTTACCTTATTAATTCCTTTTCTTCCTTCAAAATTACAAAACAAAAAAATTCACTCCAAAAGAAAGAACAGGAAGAAATGCCAGCCAATGACTTAATCAACATAAATACACGCAAGATGTCTGAACCAGAATTTAGAATAATAGTAATAAGAATACTAGCTGGGGTTGAAAATATATTAGAATACCTTTCTGCATAGATAAAAGAAGTAAAAGCTAGTCAGGAAGAAATAAAAAGTGTGATAACTGAGCTGCAATCTCAAATGGATGTCATGGCAGATAGGATGGATGAAGCAGAGCAGCAAATCAGCTATATAGAGGACAAACTTATGGAGAATAATGAAGCAGAAAAAAAGAGAGAGACTAAGGCAAAAGAGCACGATTTAAGAATTAGAGAAATCAGTGACTTAAAAAAGGAACAACGTCAGAATCACAGGGGTCCCAGAAGATGAAGAGAGACAAAAAGGGCTAGAAGTTTTATGTCAGCAAATCATAGCGGAAAACTTTCATAACCTGGGGAAAGACACAGACATCAAAATCTAAGAAGCAAAGAGGACTCCCATTAGATTCAACAAAAACCGACCATCAACAAGGCATATCATAGTCACATTCACAAAATACTCAGGCAAGGAGAGAATCATGAAAGCAACAAGGGAAAAAAGTCCTTAACCTACAAAGGAGGAAAGATGAGGTTTGCAGCAGACCTATCCACCAAAACTTGGCAGGCCAGAAAGGAGTGGCAGGTTGCATTCAATGTGTTTTAATGGAAAAATATGCAGCCAAGATTTTTTTTTTAATAATTCTTTACCCAACAAGGCTATCATTCAAAATAGAGGAGAGATAAAAAGTTTCCCAGACAAAAAAAAATTAAAGAAGTTCATAACAACTAAACCAGCCCTACAAGAAATTTTAAGGTGGACTCTCTGGGGGAGAAAAGATGGGGGAAAAAAAGTAAAGAAAAAGAAAAAAAAAGACCAAAAGCAACAAAGACTAGAAAGGACCAGAGAACACCACCAGAAACTCCAACTCTAAAGGCAAAATAATGGCAATAAATTCATATCTTTCAGTACTCACTCTAAACGTCAATGGACTCAATACTCCAATCAAAAGACATAGAGTAACAGAATGGATAAGAAACAAGACCCATTTACATGCTGTTTACAAGAGACCCACTTTAGACCTAGAGACACCTTCAGATTGAAAGTAAGGGGATGGAGAACCATCTATTATGCTAATGGTTGATAAAAGAAAGCCAGAGTACCCATACTTATATCAGACAATCTACATTTTAAAATAAATCCTGCAGCAAGAGATGAAGAAGGGCATTATATTAATTAATTATATTAATTACAACCTAATAATTGTAAACATTTATGCTCCAAATATGGCAGCAAACAAATATATGAATCAATTAATCATAAACATAAAGAAACTCATTGATAATAATACCATAATAGTAGGGAACATCAACTCACCACTTAAAGCAAAAGACAGATCCTCTAAACAGAAAATCAACAAGGAAACAATGGCTTTGAATGATACACTGGACCATATGGAATTAACAGAAATATTCACAACATTTCATCCTAAAGCAGAGGAATACACATTCTTCTCCAGTGCATATGGAAACATTCTCCAGAATAGACCACATACTGGGACACAAATCATCCCTCAACAAGGACAAAAAGTTTGAGATCATACCGTGTACATATTTAGACCACAAAGTTATGAAACTCGAAATCAACCACAAGAAAAAATGTGGAAAGATAACAAATACTTGAAGACTAAACACCATCCTACTAAAGAATGAATGGGCTAACCAAGAAGTTAAAGAGGAAATTAAAAAGTACATGGAAGCCAATGAAAACAATAACACCACAGCCCAAAACCTCTGGGACGCAGCAATGGCGGTCATAAGAGGGAAGTATATAGCAATCCAGGCCTTCCTAAAGAAGGAAGAAAGGTCTCAAATATACAACCTAAACTTACACCTAAAAGAGCTGGAAAAAGAACAGCAAATAAAACCCAAAACCAGCAGACGGCTGGAAATAATAAAGATTAGAGCAGAAATTAATGCTATCGAAACCAAACCAAAACCAAACCAAACCAAACCAAAACAAAACAAAACCAAAAAACCCAACAGTAGAACAGATCAATGAAACCAGAAGTTGGTTCTTTGAAAGAATTAACAAAATTGATAAACACCAAGCCAGTTTTATCAAAAAGACCCAAATAAATAAAATCAAGAATGAAAGAGGAGAAATTACAACCAACATAGCAGAAATAAAACCAATAATAAGAGAATATTATGAGCATTTATATGCCAATAAAATGGGCAATCTGGAAGAAATAGACAAATTCCTAGAAACATATAAACTACCAAAACTGAAACAGAAAGAAATAGAAAATTTGAACAGAACCATAGCCAGTAATGAAAATTGATTAGTAATCAAAAATCTCCCAAAAAACAAGGCCAGGGTCAGACGGCTTTCCAGGGGAATTCTACCAAACATTTAAGGAAGAGTTAACACCTATTCTCATGAAGATGTTCCAAAACAAACAAACAAAAACAAAGAAATGGAAGGAAAATTTTCAAACTCTTTCTATAAAGCCAGCACTACCTTGATTCCAAAACCAAAGACCTTACTAAAAAGGAAAACTATAGACCAATTTCCCTGATGAACATGGCTGCAAAAATCCTCAACAAGATACTGGCCAACCGGATCCAACAATACATTAAAAAAATTATTGACCACGACCAAGTGCAATATATACCTGGGATGCAGAGCTGGTCCAATATTCTCAAAACAATCAATGTGATTCATCACATCAATAGAAGAAAGCACAAGAACCACATGATCCTCTCAATAGATGCAGAGAAAGCATTTGACAAAATACAGCATCCTTTCTTGATAAAAACCCTCAAGAAAGTAGGCATAGAAGGATCATACCTTGAGATTATAAAAGCCATATTATGAAAGACCCAATGCTAATATCATCCTCAATGGATAAAAACTGAGAACTTTTTCCCTAGGTCAGGAACAAGACAGGGATGTCTACTCTCACCACTGTTATTCAACATAGTATTGGAAGTCTTAGCCTCTGCAATCAATAACACAAAGAAATAAAAGGCATCCAAATCGACCAGGAGGAGGTCAAACTTTCACTTTTTGCAGATGACACGACACTCTGTATGGAAAACCCAAAATATTCCACCAAAAAATTGCTAGAACTGATCCATGAATTCAGCAAAGTGTCAGGATATAAAAACCAATGCACAGAAATCAGGTGCATTCCTCTATGCCAACAACGAAGCAACAAAAAGAGAAATCAAGGAATTGATCCCATTTACAATTGCAACAGAACCCATAAAATACCTAGGGATAAATCTAACCAAAGAAGTGAAAAATCTATACACTGAAAAATATAGAAAGCTTATGAAATAAATTGAAGAAGACACCAAAAAAGGAACAATATTCCATGCTCCTGGATAGGAAGAACAAATATTGCTAAAATGTCAACACTACCCAAAGCAATCTACATATTTAATGCGATACTTATCAAAATAACACCAGCATTCTTCACAAAGCTAGAACAAACAATCCTAAAATTTGTATGGACCCAGAAAAGGCCCCAAATAGCCAAAGCAATCTTGAGAAAGAAAGCCAGAGCTGGAGGCATCACAATCCCGGACTTCAAGCTGTATTACAAAGCTGTAATCATCGAGCCAGTTATGGTACTGCCACAAAAACAGACTCTCGGATCAATGGAACAGAATAGAGAACCCAGAAATGGACCCACAAACATATGCCCAACTAATCTTTGACAAAGCAGGAAAGAATTACCAAAGGAATAAAGACAGTCTCTTCAGCAAGTGGTGCTGGGAAAACTGGACAGCGACATGCAGAAAAATGAACCTGGACCACTTCCTTACACCATATACAAGAATAAACTCAAAACGGACGAAAGACCTAAATGTAAGACAGGAAGCCATTAAAATCCTCGAGGAGAAAGCAGGTAAAAACCTCTTTGACCTTGGCTGTGGCAACTTCTTACTCAACACGTCTCTAGAGGCAAGGGAAACAAAAGCAAAAACGAACTACTGGGACCTCATCAAAATAAAAAGCTTCTGCACAGTGAAGGAAACAATCAGCAAAACTAAAAAGCAACTGACAAGAGTGGGAGAAGATATCAGATAAAGGGTTAGTATCCAAAATCTATAAAGAACTTATCAAACTCAACACCCAAAAAACAGATAATCCAGTGAAGTAATGGGCAAAAGACGTGAATGGACACTTCTCCAAAGAAGACATCCCAATGGCCAACCGACACATGAAAAGATGCTCAACATCACTCATCACCAGGGAAATAAAAACCAAAACCACAATGAGATACCAGCTCACACCTGCCAGAATGGCTAACATTAACAACTCAGGCAACAACAGATGTTGGCGAGGATGCGGAGAAAGAAGATCTCTTTTGCACTGCTGGTGGGAATGCAAACTGGTGCAGCCACCCTGGAAAACACTACGGAGGTTCCTCAAAAATGAAAACTAGAACTACCCTATGACCCAGCAATTGCACTACTAGGTATTTATCCAAGGGATACAGGTATGCTGTTTTCAAGGGGCACATGCACCCCAATGTGTAGAGCAGCACTATCAACAATAGCCAAAGTATGGAAAGCGCCCAAATGTCCATTGATGGATGAATGGATAAAGAAGATGTGGTGTATATATATATATATATATATATATATATATATATATATATATACACACACACACACACACACACACAATGGAGTATTACTTGGCAATCAAAAAGAATGAAATCTTGCCATTTGCAACTATGTGGATGGAACTAGAGCATATTATGCTAAGTGAAATTAGTCAGTTAGAGAAAGACAATATCATTTGACTTCATTCATATGAGGGCTTTAAGATACAAAACATGAACATAAGGGAAGGGAAGCAAAACTAATATAAAAACAAGGAGGGGGACAAAACATAAGAGATGCTTAAATATGGAGAACAAACAGAGGGTTACTGGAGGGGATGTAGGAGGGGGGATGGGCTAATAGGTAAGGTGCATTAAGGAGTCTACTCCTGAAATCATTATTGCCCTATATGCTAACTAACTTGGGTGTAAATTTTAAAAATAAATAAATTATTGATATTTAAAAAATAAAAATTAAAAGTACTGCACAGCAGTGAAACCATCAATAAAATGAAAAGACAACCTACTAAATGGGAGAAAATATTTGCAAATCCTATATCTAGTAAGGGTCTAATATCCAAAATATTTACACTCAATAGCAAAAGAAAAAAATTACAAAATGAGCAGAAGATCTAAATAGACATTTTTCCAAAGAAGACATACAAGTGGTCAACAGGTACATGAAAAAATGCTCAACATCATCATTCATTAGAGAAATGCATAATGCATATCCAAACTACAATGAGATATCACATCACACCTGTTAGAATGGCTGTTATGGAAAACACAATGTTGGTGAGGATGTGGAGAAAAAGGAATCCTCATGTACTGTTGGTGGGAATGTAAACTGGTGTAGCCACTATGTAAAACAGTATAAACGTCCCTCAAAAATTTACAAATAGAAGTATCATATGACCCAGCAATTCCACTTTGCGGTATTTATCTGAAAAAAACAAAAGCACTAATTTTAATAGATATACAGTCCTCAATGCTCATTGCAACATTGCTTACAATAGTTAAGACATGGAAACACCTAAGTGTCCATTAATGGATGAACGGGTGAAGAAGATTTTATTCAGTCATAGAAAAGAAATCTTGATATTTGTAACAACATGGAGGGAACTCAACAGCATTACACTACATAAAATAGAGAAAGACAAATACCATATGATCTCCTTTATATGTGGAACATAAAAAACAAACAAACAAATAAACAACAACAAGCTAACAGATATAGAGAACATATTCTGGTTGCCAGATGTAAGGTGTGAAGAATGGGAGAAATGAATGAAGGTGGTCAAAAGGTTAAAAAAATGGGTACAGGTTTATGTTTGGCAATGTCTATAGAATAGAATTCAATGAGACTACTCATGAAGATGATTGTTTTGATTCTGAAAGATGATCAAGAAAAAGTGCATTATTACATTATGATTCAATTAAAATTTTTTTAACGTTTACTTATTTTTAAGACAGAGAGACAGGGCACGAATGGGGGAGGGGAAGAGAGAGAGGGAAACAGAATCCGAAGAAGGCTTCAGGCTCTGAGCTGTCAGCACAGAGCCTGACAGGGGTCTCAAACTCACAAACTGTGAGACCATGTCCTGAGAAGAAGTCGGATGCTCAACTGACTGAGCCAACCAGGTGGCCCATGATTCAATTTTTTAAAATACATATATGTGTGTGTGCATAAAACAAATATGAAAGTCTACACCCCAAAATATGGTCATTTATTATCTCTGAATGATAGAATTACAGGGATTTATTTCATGCTTTTCAGTAAGCTAGAGGCATTTTATAGAGAAAATATATTACTTTTGTAATCACAGAAACACTTGTGAAACTGGCAAATAAAAAATTTAATCCACAGAAACCCCTAAATCTTTATAAAAACATCATGGTATTAAACTATTAGACAACAGAAAGCTACTTCATGTTGCAAAGCAAATTTTTAACTCCTGAGAGTACACTGAACTTTGAGAAGCAATGCCCTTGGAGAAAAGTGTCTGCACTATTTGGAAATTTTCACTACATATTCAGTAGGTATTCGATGTCCAATCACCAAGGCTCCATACAAAGACGAGAATATATTTATACAACCTGATGGGAATAAATAGCTCCAAGAAAGCAAATGGCAGTTTGGGGCCCTCCTATTATTCTTTTTTTTTTTTTTTTTAATTTTTTTTTCAACGTTTATTTATTTTTGGGACAGAGAGAGACAGAGCATGAACGGGGGAGGGGCAGAGAGAGAGGGAGACACAGAATCAGAAACAGGCTCCAGGCTCTGAGCCATCAGCCCAGAGCCCGACGCGGGGCTCGAACTCACGGACCGCAAGATCGTGACCTGAGCTGAAGTCGGACGCTTAACTGACTGCGCCACCCAGGCGCCCCCTATTATTCTTGATAATGTCCTTTTATTCATTAGGACTTTGTTGGTTGCTAGTGACAGAAACCAACTCTAACTGGCTTGTGCAAAAACCAGAATTCCTTCATTCACAAAGGTCTGGAGCATATCTGAGCAATTCATAGACCTGAAAGAAGACATACAAGAATCAGAGCCTTGGGGTCTTTAGCAAGAGACTCAAAGCCACAAAATTCCTTCTGGCTCTGTATGACAATTGCCTTCACTTGGCTTCATTCAGTCAGGACATCCTCTCCACATATCTGCCAGCAGCCCTAGGTTCCTATCTTCCTGTCTTGGATACCTCAGAAAATATATTATTCCTAGGAAACAAATTGTGATTGAGCTTTCTTGGATCATGTGCCCACCCTTGATCCAATCACTGAGATAATTGGATGTACACCTGAGCAACCCAACTTTCAACCATGTGGTCAGGGACAAGGTTTGTAATGCAGAGGAGGAACAGAAAGTTTATTTAAAAAAACCCCACAAAAATAACTTCACAGTCTAGTAAGAATGTGGCCTGTATTGTGGAATGATGGGTAAAAGAGTCCACATTTTGAAGGAATTATAAAATTGTTGAAATGAAGGAAGAATTTTTACTTCTATAGGCCTTTATCAAAACACAAGGAATAATGCGTCACTCACTAGGATGCCACTTTCATTTTGAAGGCTATCAAATTTTCCATGATTCTGTGAGCCAAGTGAGTTTCAATCTTTTTTGAACCCCTGGAATTCATGCCTCTTAAGAAAGAAGATGGAGTAATTCTGTTAGTGATGCCTGACAACTGTTGGTTATTAGGATGGCTCCAGAAAGAAAGATATTAATTACCCTGAAGATGCTGGAAGTCCTATGGAACTGACCCATGGGTCACACGAAGAGCATTAAGGAAGCAAGTATCACAAATGCATCATTCCCTTGGAGTTGTCACACAGATTTCATGTCTACTGGCGGAAGTGTAAAAGGTATATAGAAAGCAGTCTTATTTTTCTTTGTTCTCATTCCCTGAGGGATTTTTTTTGCCACCATCCTATTAAAAGATGAGAAAAATTCTAGAGAAGGTGTAAATTGCTTCAAAAATATTAAGATAGTTCTACTGTTTGTAAAATTTCTTTTTGCCTTAGATAAAAACCATGCCAGATTTATTAAAGACCATTGTTGAGATTAAAATATTTGTGGTGCATCATTGAAATTTTTATCTGAAAAATAAACATTTGACCATGTTATTAGCATCTAAGAATATACAAAAGTCATTGAAAAAACAATTAAGAAATTCTGTCTTGCATTCCATTGGAGACTCATTCTGCTTTGGAGATGTACCAGAGCTAAAGCGTAGAGCCCCTCCAATGTCGGTTACCTTGCTTCTTGGCTTTAGATAGAAACCTGTAGCTCAAACAAAAGAATTCTATCTTTAATTATTCTACAAGCAGAAGTTTGTCAGCTGAAATATAGTCCTAGCTTTTATATACATGCTCAAAGCAAAAACGGGAGGTGGGGAGAAATGGTCTGTTATGGGCTCACTCTTATCTGAATGGATCTCCTAGGAATGGATTACTTTGAGTTCAGCTTTCCCTCTCTGGGGTCTCCTAGAGGCTTTTCTCCCTGACCCCCTTCATTCTCTCAGTACCCAGAGTTTCTCAATATTCAGAATTTTCAACTCTTTTAGTTTCTGAGAAAGTTTAGTGTCTACCTACTACCTGCATCTTTTCCCTTAGGGTCTGTGCATCATGAGGCAGAAGTAGGGTTAAATAACTACCCCATTTGTCAAATAATGATCCACCCTTGAGACTCTCCATTGCTTTAAATCATAGTCTACAATGGGCCACAAGTAAAAGGCTAATTTTTCTTTACTAGTCAAGATGAATGTCTCATTTAAGAAAAGTATCCATGCTAACAGTCTCAAAAATCAGATGTCATGATTCAATACTAGCAATAGAAGGAATAAAAAGGGTTATAATCCTTAGGCTTTGATTTTTAAAAAATTTCCAAATTCCATGGAGTATCCTTCAAATTATTAAAAAACACCTTTTAAGGAAGTCAAACTCAAATGAGCTATTTCTGTACTCCTCATTCCTTTACTGGAAAAAAAATGTATCTTTCCCATAATGTGAACAAAACTCCCTCTGGAGTTTCCCCCCTCACTTTATTGAAGTATACATGAATCATAATTGCACAACTTAATGAATTTTCTCAGAATAAACATGCCTATGTAATGGGGAACCAGATCAAAAACAAGAAACCATCACAACCCCAAGAACCCCCCTTGTGCTTCTTTCCAGTTACTATATCCCCCCACCATCATGTCTTTTTAGCCTACTTTTGAAACTTATATCACTGTTCAATATATATTCTTCGTGCCTTGCTTCTTTCAGTCAACATAATGTTACATGAGATTCATTCATGTTGATGCATATAACTGTAGTTTGATTACTGTCATTGCTATTTAGTACTTCATTATATATATAGAACACAATTTACTCATCCATTCCGTATTGATGGACACTTGGTTTATTTATAATTTGGGCTTGAATAGTTCTACTAAAACGTTTTGTACAGGTTTTTTGGTCATCAAATAAATGCACTTCTAGTGGCATAAACCTAAGGGTGGATTGCCAGGTCGTGGGATATACACATGTCCATTTTAAATACATGGTATCAGTTTCCTAACTTTGCTTTACCAATTTACAAGTCCCACCAGCATTGTATGAGAATTTCATTTTCTTTGTCAATACATTCTGGTGGCTGTATAATGGGCTCATATTGAGGTTTTGATTTGCATTTCCCTGTAGGACTATTAATTTTGAGTACCTTTTGATATGTTTATTGGCCATTTGAGTCTCTTTTCAACATGGCTGTTCAAACCTTTTGCCCATATTTTATTAGGTATTCTGTCTTTTTAATTTATAGGTACTTATTATATATCCTGGGTGAGTCTTTTGACAGATACATGTTCTCCATTCTGTGATTTGTCTTTTCATTTTCTTTTTTTCTTATTTAAAAAAAAATTTAATGTTTTTATTTTTGAGACAGAGAGAGACAGAGCATGAGCAGGGGAGGGGCAGAGAGGTGGAGACACAGAATCTGAAGCAGGCTCCAGGCTCGAGCTGTTAGCACAAAGCCCGATGCAGGGCTCAAACTCACAGAGTGTGAGATCATGACCTGAGCTGAAGTTGGATGCTTAACCGACTGAGCCACCCAGGTGCCCCTGTCTTTTCACTTTCTTGATGGTAACTCTTGATGAACAGAATTTTTCATTTTAGCCATCATCATTGGTTTTTGATCCTGTTCTAAGCTTTAGTTTCTACTTAGGATGATAAAATTTGTAACGAATGAATGCTCCAGATGTATAGTATATATTCAAAACTGCATCTGAGTCTTTAAATGCAAGATCTTCCTGGACTTCCCAAAAGTGACAAAAATCTTCATGCTATGAGTCTCTCCCTGACCTGAAAGCAGGTCAGGCTCTTACAAAGGACAAAGCCAGTTGAGGGTCAAAGAGTCATCTCAAGTTACTAGAGTCACAATGTAACCTCAGATCCAACCAATGCAAATCTTCACTAAGAATTCAAAATACACATAGGAAGTCTCCAATTTTCCCACAGAAAGTTTCTTGGGCAGAAAAGGGAGAGGAGGTTTATATCCAACCATACATACTTAGAGGAGAAAACATCCGAAGTTCTAAATCAAGGAGAAACTCTATCTTCTCTCAAGATCAATAATATTCCCAGAAATGCCCCTATTCTACATTCTTGGATTTTAGTTGTTTTTCCCTACTTGGATTTTCTGAGCCAGCCTTAAATTCTACAATAATCCCCATTTTCTACCTAATTTAAATAGTTTTCTCTTCCTTTATCTAAGCATGTGTAGCTAATATAAATTTGGACAAATGCTAGAGATAAAAAACACAAAAACAAGTGAAGTTCATTAGTGGAAGAATGAGATAAAATCATGGGTAAGAGTTTTTTCTGTTTCACGAACATTCTGTAATGCCCCCTGGCAAACCTTAGGATATCTTGCCACTTGGTCTGGAAGATTGGTCTATGACAACGAGCCACAGTGCCTTCCCTCAATAAAGCTAAGTCCCTTTCGATGTCCTGAAAAACTGTAAAGAAAGATGGAAGTTAGTGAACAAACCTGTTACAATTTTCCTAAGAAGCAGAGTCTGAGGTAGTGTATAGGAAGTTCATCAGGGAATGCTTTTGGGATCAGCACTTGTGACAGAAGGACAGGAAACAACAGCAGATGGAGATGTTAGACTGCAGTGCTATCACAACAAAGGACTCATCTGAACTCAGCAGCAGCTCTGAAATTGGAAAGTTCCTTCAGTGCTGTCCAACTTGAGACTAGAGCAGGACCTTTATACTCATTGGACAAAGGGCTGCCCTGGAAAAGGAGTGTGATTGTGGATGAAGGAATTCCAAGAAAGAACAGACAGATAAAGGTTTTCAGTTAGCAGCATTCTCAGCAGCTAGGAGAAGTCCTTCCCACCTAAAAGGGCACATTGGGAGGTAGAGGATTGGCCACATACCAAAGCATCCATTACAAATATTTTTCACATATATACAAAAAGTTTTCCAGAAAATTCTTAATATCCCAAATTATGAGGACACATTTCTTTATCACAAAATGGCAAAAAAAAATTGTCAAGTTGACAACTAGGCATCTTGCCAATTTTCTTAGAACTTGTCTCTTTCTTCTTTGGGTATCTTAATCTTCACAATTTCTCCCAGTTTTCTCTGCAAGCCCCCAAGGGAAGCTTTCACATGTGTGAGGAACAATTAGGCTCATACATCTTGACAGTCTCCTTGTCAAGGCATTCTCTACTTGCCTGTCTGGACAGTCCCCTGCCTTATTGGGCAAAGTATTCATCATCTAAACTGACGAACATTTGAGTCTCAGAGTGCTGGACCTACACCGTAAGATGAGGGACAGAGAGAATTCTTCTATGCTCTTCTGGATTACAATTTGTTACTGTGCCCCATAGTAGTTGTGCTTGTGCCCAGAGTCCTTTCAAATCTTTCTGAAAAACAAATCCTATAGCTTTGGTCTGTCTACAAGAAAACTAAACTCCAGTTCATGAAGCCAGATAAGGAAGATATGCCATTCTCCCTGTCACTCTTGCCCACTTTAATTTTGGCTCTTACATCTCTTCTCTCTGCCTCCTTATACATACTAATTCATGCAAACATCCTTGCAGAGATCACAGATCCATCATCACCAGAAGCCTTTGTTATGGCAGCCCTAACAAATACATAGTTTTTAAGTAAAAAAAAAACTTTTTTAGCATAAAAAACAAAAACCAGTATTTATTTACATTCCATTTACTTTCAAAAGGATGAGGAAGCTGGGGGAAATATAAAGGAAGTGGCCTTGTTCTACTTAATCCATTTGTGTTTTTCATGAAACAACAATGATCTGACTCACAATTACAGTGTAAGGAGAACCAAAAAGTTTACTCAGCTCAATTTTCCATCTCCAGCCAAGACTGAAATTATACCACTACAGGCAAATGAAAAGCAACTCCACTTATAGGTAAACACCAGCTAATATATATGATATAATAGAACCAGCTTTAGTTAAATCTGTTATAACATCCGAAGAACCTGCAATAAAAGACACAGCCATCATAATATAGGACATTAAGAATCTTTGTACAACAATAAAAACCAGATTTTACACAAGAGAAGTCACAACTATTAAGCTATGAAGTCAACAGCATCACAGTAGCAGTACCCAGTATCTTTCTTACTCAAGTATATACACTATTTTTAAGACTTGGCTATAACAAAGACATCAGAAACTAAAATGTACGCACAATTATTTTATTAACACCATGGGTGACAATAAATAAAAAAATAAAAACACCCATAAATTCTGTAACAATTACAAACACACACATTAACAATACCACCATATATTTGTCTAAACTTTTAATGAATTCATACACTTTAAAAATAGCACTGAGTTTTTTAAAAATACTGATAATGGCTGCCTTCCGTGTGTGTGTTTGTGTGTGTGTGTGTGTGTGCGTGCGTGCTTGCGTGTATTTCTTTTGTTTTGCAGTCTTTTGATGGAAGGCCAAGGCCTTTATTTTGAATTAATACCCACTGACTGCAATTTAAACTTTTCTCTCTTGCGTTAACCACACCACAAACCACACAAAGTATTATGTATAACTTTTACTTCTGATCTCTTTCAAGTAAAGAGAAAACTTAAAGATACATATAAAGTAACTTGCATGATATATATCTTTGGATTATTTTTAATCCTTTGTATATTTAATGTGTGCCTCTTAAAAGCAGCATGCAGTTGTGTGTGCTTTTAATACAAATCTGATTATTTTAGTCTTTTAAATAGACTATTTAGTCCATTTATATTTAATGCAATTACCGGTACACTTGAGTTTAAACCTACCGTTTTATTGTTTTCTTTTTGTTGTTATTAGTTATACATGCTTCCATTATTTTTACTGGTTACTCTGGTACTAGGCTATGTCAAGACTGATACAAATGAATACTTTTGTTATTTCCCACAAACACAAGTATTTCTTTCTTTCTTTCCTTCTTTCTTTTCTTCTTTCTTTTTTTTTCTTTCTCTTTCTTTTCTTTCTTTCTTTCTTTCTTTCTTTCTTTCTTTCTTTCTTTCTTTCTTTCTATCTTTATTTATTTTTGAGGGAGGGAGAAAGAGAGAGAGAGAATGCAGGGGAGGGGCAGAAAGAAAGAGAGAGAGAGAATCCCAAGCAGGCTCTGCACTATCAGCATGGCTCAACTGGAGCAGCACTCCATCCTACGAACCATGAGATCATGACCTGAGCCAAACCAAGAGTTGGATGTTTAACTGACTGAACCACTCAGGTGCCCCCAAATGCAAGTACTTTAGAACTTTAACTACTTTGCCTCTGTCCATTCTTTGTGCTTTTAATGTCATGTGTTTTGATTTATATGTATCCCTTAACCTCAGGAGACATCATCATCATCATTATTCTTAAAATTTATTTAAATCTTTCCATTTCTTTTTATTCCATTTTAACTTTATTTCTTCCTGCATTTCCATGCTTCCATCTAGGACCATTTTTCTTCTGCCTGAAGAATTCCCACTAGAATTACCTTTAGTGAACTTCTGCCAATAATGAAGACTCAGTATTTCATTGCTTAGAAATGTCTTTATTTTCCCTTAATTTTGAAAGATAATTTTACCAGGTACAAAACTTGAGGTAGGAAATTCTCTCTCTCAGCTATTTGAATATGGTTTCCACTATCTACTGCTTTCCATTGTCTCTCCTGAGAAGTTGCTATTGTTTCTTTTTGAAATTGAAATCTTTTATCTGATTGCTTTTAAAAATTCTCTTCTTTTGGCTTTTAGTTGTTTTATTATGATTTTCCCTGGCGTGCTTCTCTGCATATTTTCCTACCTGGCATGCACAGTACTTCTCTAATCTATGGCTTGATGTTTTTCAACAGTTTGGGGAAATTACCAGCCATTATTTCTTCAAATATTGCTTATACTCCACATGCTCTTTCTTCTTATCTAGGACTGCAATTACACATTTGTTAGACTTTCTTACTATGTGCTATATGACTCTTCTAATCTGTATTTTCCTTTGTGTTTCTATATTTTCTCCAGGCTTTTTTTTGCTCACTTATCTTCCAATTTATTAATTCTATTTTAAAATGCTATCTATAATCTGCTTTGAAACTCTACCAATTTTTAAACTCCATTATTGTGGTTTTTATTTTAAGATTTCAATTCAGTTACATTTACAGACTCCAGTTCTCTGCTGAAACTTTTCACCGTGTTCTCCATTTTCTTGAAAATATTAACCATAGCAATTTAAAAGTCCAGTTCTGATAACTCTAATAAATGGTTTTCCTATAGGTCTTTTTCTTTTTTTTTTTCTCTGAGTATTGTTTTTTCTCTGCACTTTTACTCATTTGGTCTTGCCTATTGGAGTATCTGATTATATTTTATGTAATACTAGATTGTGTATAATATTTTAAAGATCGTGTGAAGCTTTTAATGATGTTATTTCCCTGCCTAGAGCATTTACTTTGCTTCTGGTGGAACACTAGCCTAAGCAGATCACTTCACTCTAATCTGGGATTAGACTGACTTTAGGGTGTTAGTCTCTATAGGGGCTGATACTGTTCGTTTTTACTCCAGGTTTGTAGCCCTTTAAGGGTCCCAACTGAAAGCTTGGTTATTTACCAGATCCTTAACACCTTCACAGACTCCAATATCTAATTTTTGTCCCTTCAGTCCCATAAACCTGCAAAAGCTTCCCTCAGTTTCTTAATTTTTTGGCTGCTTCTGAATTGGGAAATATCTCAATGGGAAAACCGCACCAAATATTAGGCTCATGTCTATTATTTGAAGATCTCAAACCCTCAATTTCTAGTCCCAGTGTCATCAAACATTTTTAAGTTCATCCCACTGTTCAAATTATTGTTGAAATGTTGATCAGATACAAACTATTCTGGCATGACTGGAAGTGAAAGTTAACTACTCCTCTAAAGATTATCACCCTAACATGTTATATCTGGATTGAACTGAACACTTTTTTGACAGTGTTTAACTCATGAACACTAAACAATGACAACCTTCAAATTAATACTTAGGAATAACACTTGGGAAATGGTCTTTTTAATATATTATTTATTTTTTTAACATTTATTCATTTTTTGAGAGAGCATGAGTGGGGGAGGGGCAGAGAAAGAGGGAGACACAGAAGCAGAAGCAAGCTTCAGGCTCTGAACTGATAGCACAGAGCCTGATGTGGGGCTCGAACTCACAAACCACGAGATCATGACCTGAGCCGAAGTCAAAGTCGGATGCTTAACTGACTGAGCCACTCAGGCGCCCCTGGAAATGATCTTCTTGAAGGAACATTAAATATATGTGATTTGTTATTCAGACTGCTAATGGACTTTTAAATTTAAGCTCCTCACATAGCCTACTCTTTCAAATAATGCAATGATAAACATCTTTGGATGTATACTTTTGTGTCATGATTTCTTGATTATTTCCTGAGTAGACTTCTGAAGGCATAATTTCTTGGTCAGAGTTGTAGACATTTTAAAGCACTGCCACATTTTTGCCCTATCGTCTCCAGAAAAACCTAGCTATTTACATGCTAATAATTAGTCTTAATTTTATGTGTGTATCTTTAACTTTGTGGGTTTTTTAAATTTAAGAAGTATCAGGAAAATATTTGTATCCTGGAAAATACTTTTCCCCACCCATCATCCAGTCATAAAATTTATAAAAGGAATTTTTATTTTATTCTTCACACACGGCAAAAAATCTCTTTGAGCTTCGTTCAAAATATATTAAATTTCATCCATAAAGATCTTTTATTCCTAGCAACATGTTTGAGTTTATATCAAAGAGGGAGTTCCCATGAAATTCATGTTGTAATGCTTCAATAATTGCTGAAGTAGAGCTCTGGTGAGAAAAGTCTAACAAACAGAAGAGTAACTCAAAATTGTGCCCAAGGTGTGACATTTCCAACATATGTGGGTGGCATAACAGTGTTTCTGCATCTTCTGTTGCCACCCGTTCGTAAAACAACATTTGGACATGTTTAATAGAAGCCAGCATATGGTTCAGCTGAGGGAGGGAAAAGGCTCAAAAAGCTCGAGTTCTGTATGTCAGAGTGCCAGGACCAAATGCTGTGTGGCTATCTCTTTAAGAAGCTACAGGAATACGGGGTGGCCTAGGGCTCCTCAACCAGGGAGGCTCACTTCAAATTACCAGCCACGTCTATTATGAAGTGTTGAAAAGAGAAAGAAAAACAAATAATAACGTTACAAAATAAAGTTTATTTTATCAAAATTAAAACTGCTTCCTTCTCTCCACTGGAGAGTAACCTTGAGATGGAACAGTCTGAGGATTACATTGCTGTAATCCCTTAGCAGTTAGTTCCACAGCGGGAGGCGCCTGCTACAGACAAAATTATAGGGTTAGGAATGTGCACAGTTCTGTGACCTGATTGGCTGACTATTCCTCAGGGCTTTTGAATCAAATATTTATACATCTAAATGAGAGCAAAGAAAGGAAAATGGTTCATAAAGAGAGTCCCAGGGCATGTATTATTGAAATAACAGATGGAAATATTATATTTTTGAAACATTCTTTCTATAAAGAAGTCTTATGAAGCATGTTTTGGTAGGATACGCTGAGCCAAAAGCGGAGGAGGGAGACAGAGCGAGGGGGAAAAAAAAAAGTTTTATTTTCAAATATTTGGTGTCAGCAGTATACAAAGTTCGTGCTTCCCCAAAAAAGGCATGTCTCAAAAGGCACGCAGCACAATGTGTCTGCAGTTTCTATTTTACATAATGGTACCAGGGGAGGAATAAATACCTCAGAAAACACTTGATTGTCACCGCCTAGTTTGTGTGTCCAGTCGCCTGAGTGTTGGCCCCTGACGTCTTTGCAGATGGCGTATGGCCTCTTGTCACTGAATTTTTCATGTTTCCTAAAATGATTGAAAGCTAAGCTAAGATCCCAGGCATCCTCTCAGAAAAGCTATTGGCCACCTCATACTTGCTGAAATTTTGGTAACAAATAGGTTAAGATTGCAGATTTTCTGCCACATGGGCAATGTTGTTGGACCATTTAGTCAGGGTTTACGGAATAAAAATGCAGGCAGGCCATACAAGGCAAAAAGCAAGCAAGCAAGCAGGCAGGCAGAAGGCCAAATGAAAAATTCATCACACTTGCTTTATTTTCCTCTACAAGGGAGCCTGTACCCATGACAGGATCAATAGTTCAGATTTATTCTGTTGTCTTTCCAGGAAAAATACCCCACTACTAAGCAATCAATGTGACGTGTTCATGGTCAGTCCAATTTCTCCGCCATTTAGCTCTGACGACATGGTTCAGTTATTTTGCAGGTCTCAGCTATTAATTGGATCTGCTATATGATGATGTGATTTATTACATGGCAACTGGCAGTTACTCTGGCCAAGGAAAGGAAAAGAATCACAGGAACACAATTATTTTAACCTTGAATCTAGACATGATCTGTATCTACACACACACACACACACACACACACACACACACACACACACACATTAGCCTGGGAGAAGAAGTAATAGTTACAATGCAATAAATAAGGGACGTTCACTCTCACTGAAGTCCAAGCTATTGATATTTGCAGATCAGGTGCTCTAGGTATTAGTAAGAGTTTGAGGATTTAGTTTTTGTATACAGGTTCTGAGCACCAAACAACCATTGGTTGGCAAAGGTTAAAAAACCAATAACCTATGACTTCTGCAAAATCAGAGTGAACAATCAGATGGTCACCTCTGTCGAAAGAAAGAAGCGAGGAAGAGAAAAAGGGACAGCAACTCGCTCCCACCCACCAGTGGGGCCACCTCAGAGCAAAGCAGAAAATGTTTTAGTAATGGCTCCTTGGGTGACAGCATCTGCTCAGGGAGTTGGCTCAGAAGGCCTCAGAAGCTCAGGGCCGTAGCCAGCAGCAGTAAGGACTCTTGGCAGAGCTGCTTCCTGTACCTCTTTTGATCACAGGGCTCAAGCTTGGAGAGGTTTTCACCAGTCTTGTGGTTTCCTGGTCGTGCGTCAGTACATTCTGGCTGAAACACTTCACTTCCTTCAGGCCAGCCCCTCCACCAATGGCTCCCGGCTCCATAGCGCATTCTCTCCAGCTTTGAACTAGACTCCAAGGACACTGCTGGCTGCAGCAAGAATCCTAAACGAGAGGCTTGCAGCTGGGATACCAGCACTGCTCTTCTTGTGACGAGGAAGTAGCAAGGGGGAAAAAAATAGATCCAATGGAATCACACCAAAAGTCCACTGAAGCAGTGAGGCACAGAATATCATGTGTGGTTCCCATGCAATCTCTTTTCAAAGGAAGTCTGCAATAGAATTACTTGGGCAACTGGTTAAAATACAGAGATTTCCGATCTAATCTCAGGCCTTCTAAACCAGAATCTCTGGGTGGGGACGGGTAATCTGTTTTTTAAGAAGCTCCTTGTAATTCTGAAGTTTCGTCACTATCTAGTGTAATATGCCGAATTTCATAAATTAGGAAACTTCAGGCCCAGAAAAACGGGGTCACTTTGCTAAGGTAAAACAGGTAACTTGATTCTCACGTACTGCTCTTCCCACTGTACCACACTGTTCCCCACTCTTTGTTTTTGTGGTTCTGTTTTGGGCTTGGGTGTCAGGCTCCTAACCATGGACTGTTTCCATGTGCATTGTGGCCCTGAGTATTTCTCCAAAGAGGACTCATTCTGCTTCCACAGGGCCCCTTTCAAATCGCACTACCCTCAATTCAGGTAGTACTGGAAAAATATGTAAGTTCTAAACAACTATCAAAAGAGGTAGTGCTTTTGTTCAAAAATTGAAACATTTCATTCAGAAGTTTCAGGGATATATACAGAACAAAGTTTCTGCTGCCTGATTTGGGGGAGTGGTGCAGAGTAGGAAGAGTTGAAAGGAAGACCAAAGAATTTCCTAATGAAAATGGTTTATTTCCCTCTGGAACTGAATGGTATCAGAAACATTAAATTTTGCAATGGATCAGAAGCATCATAAGCTGAAAATAGTACCAGGAACAACATAGGTTTTTATCATTCACATGTTACCCACTAGAGCTTAGATTGTGCCGAGAGTCAGGGACTATCTCAGAGAAGTCATAGATCCATGTGATTAAATACTTAATTTTAAATGCATGGATGATGTTTTATAGAGTGCAAGAATAAAATTGTGTTGCGTAATACAACTTTTGGAATCAGTATATCTGAATCAAAATCCCAGATCTACCACTGACTACCTGTGTGGACTTGAGGAAGTTATTTAATTTTTTTTGAGGCTTAATTTTGTTATCTATAAGATGAAGCCTGACAGGGCTCTTAAGAATATTAAAGCATGGGATGGGGAAGGAATCAGTGATGGGGTGCTTAAGTTATTCAAGAAAATAAAAGGCAAAGCAAAAAAAATGTAGTATGAATGAAGATTATCCAAGGGGAAATACATCTAGACTAATAAGACCAAAAGAGTAACAAACTAAAAATATTTGTAGGATAGTTAACCTAAAGTCTCCGGCTGAGTGTTTTTACCAAATCTCAAGTTCTGCGGCCAGAGAAAAAACTCTACCCAACCCCAGGAGTATGTAAAGATTGTTGAGCATGGCTTGAATGTATGCAATGGATAAACTCCATGAAATTAAGGATTTTAGCTGTTTTGTTCACTTCTGTGCCCAGTGTTTAGTTGTAGAATGAATGAATGGATTGGTAGGATCTAATAAGGGCCAAAAGCCTGGACACCTCAACAAGGGAAGAGGCTGATGAATCTGTAGTGAATATTTATCACAGGGTTTGATCCCACGACCCTGGGATCATGATCTGAGCCAAAATCATGAGTCGACACTCAATTGACTGAGCCACCCAGGCATCCCAGAGAAGTTCTAATATTAGTAACAAATTGCTCAATAAATAAAGTATTACTATTATCTCAAATTAGATGACATGTTAAGATAGCTAGAAGTTTGCCTTAAACACTTCTAAAATATTGCTACAATATAATGGAGACTTGGAGGATAAGTGTTGGAAATAGAGAGCAATTTAATAAATCCTTCTTGTATTGAGTTGAAGCCCAAAGCCATTACAGAAATTAAGAAAGAAAGAAAGAAAGAAAGAAAGAAAGAAAGAAAGAAAGAGAAAGAGAGAGATGGAGGGAGGGAGGGAGGGAAGGAAGAAAGGAAGGAAGGAAGGAAGGAAGGAAAAGATGAGTAGCAAAAAGAGAACAGGATCAAATACTTAAACCAAAATATAAGTAAGCGGAAACCTGTGGTTATTTTGTAGCTTACTTTCTCTTAAGATACCCTTTGCATAACAAGGTCAAGTTAGTGACGATAAAATGAATCGAACTGTCATAAAGAACAAGCAGAGCTCCTACTTCACAGCTCTCTGCTGTATGTCCAGCGCCTTGGTCAGTGGAAATGATGTGGCATGCTGGGTATGAGCTCAGGCCTGGGTCAGAGAGACGAGGATTTGTCCCTCCCTAGTTCTGTGACTTCAAGCAAGCCATTTAGACTGACTGGACCTTGGTTATTTTTGTTTTTCTGCAAAAGAGAGAGAAGAATACACACCTCACAAGAGTTTCATAAAGTTTGATCCAGAATCTGGTACGTTCTACAGGCTCAACAAATGGTAACCGCCATTTTCATGATCATCGTCGTTAATGTTTTTGAGATATTGAAATAACTCAGACGTATCATTTAGAAATGTGCTACATGAGGGGCGTCTGGGTGGCTCAGTCGGATGAGCGTCCGACTTCGGCTCAGGTCATGATCTCATGGTTTGTGAGTTCGGGCCCCGCATCGGGCTCTGTGCTGACAGCTCAGAGCCTGGAGCCTGCTTCTGATTCTGTGTCTCCCTCTCTCTCTGCCCCCCTGCCCCACACATGCTCTGTCTCTCTCTGCCTCTCAAAAATAAAGAAAACTAATTAAAAAAAATTGAAAAAAAAAAAAAAAGAAATGTGCTACATGATTTGGTGTGGAAAATGGATCCGGGAAATACGGTCATTGCTGGGCCCCCTGGGAGAAAGACCTAAAAGTTCTATTCCCCAGCAGCAGTTGGGATGGCTATATTTAGCTTTTACATATAACCTCACAGTCACAAACTACATGCAAGTTTTACTATACACCAATTAACTTTCTGGTTACACACAATAGATTTTACCTTTTGCTGATGGAGCAACAAAGCAAAGGAAAAGGAAATACTTGGCCTGGGATCCTAAGATGAGCCATAATTATCATAACTCCCCAAATCCCAGCCCTGGGTTCAGCCAAACAAACTAGGGTTTCCATGAGGTTTAACAGTGAGTCAACCCTGGAGATATTTGGGACAATTTTAAAACAATCCAAGTCGACTTCATATTTTTTACATTGTACAAAAGAGTGAACTGAAACAGAGGAACAGGGAATACAAGACAGTGTAGTAAAGGAAGCAAGGAGTCTTTTAGGTTCTGCTGTAAAAACAAAGTAGATTTGATTCATGAGCTATAGGAAGATTATTCTGCCAACAGAGAACCAAAAGAGTGAGGTCAGTTTCAGAGAAAAATGATTAACATGGTCTGTGTGGTTACTAAGGTGGTTGCATGGAGACCTAATTTTTTTTTAAATAAAATAAGAAATATTGAGTCAAATTCTGAGAGGCTGGAGAATAGAGTAGAAAGAACACAGATGTAGCAATAAGGAGACCTGGCTCTGTTCATCTGGAATTTCACTGCTTTATGGAATCACAGAGTTGCTCTAGAGGAGGTATCTAACCTAACCCTACAGAATGCTTAAAAGGACACAATGAAAGTTTTTTCTAAAGAAGTATTTTAAAAACCACCCACATTCTCTATCTCCCCACCCCCGCCAACCAAAAAAAAAAAAAAAAAAAGAAAAGAAAACCTGGAAAAATGTAACCCTAAATCCCATTCTCTTTTACCCACAAATAAACGCTTATTAACAGTGGTATTAGATACTACAAAATATTCAAAGGCCTATAAAACATGGATTCTACAGTTGGAAAATTCAGTTAGAGGGTAAAACATAAAAGGATATAATTATATACAGATAAATGAAGACATAATTTGATAAATTACTAAAAGATTTCTATAGAAGACTGCTATAGAAATCCATTCAAGTTGATGAGAGGCTGCTGAAAGCTGGAATAATCAAGGGATGCAAAATAAAAGGAAGTTGGATTTGAGTTCAGACATGAAGGATTTAAACTGTTAAAGTGGAAGTGTGGTTTTATATTATACTGTAGAGTTAGAAATTTACCTTATGGACATGGGGGAGAATTATCTAAAATGTTTTTACATAGTAATGAATCTTTCGGAAGGGTCATCTAGCAAAAGTGGTTAGGAGGGAGATAGTAATAAAGGAGACTCATTAGAAAACATTTGTGATAGTTCAAATGTAATAAAAAAAAGTAATATAGTGATGGTTGTGGGAAATAAAATGAGACAAAGTATGTGAGAGATGTTTTGAGAGATTTCTTGAAAAAAATCTACAAAATCTGACAATTGATTAGGTGGAGAAAGTAAAGATCAGTATAAAAAACTAGGCAAGAGTGACTGTGGTTTTAAGCCTAAATTTAGAAAAAACATGGTACCATTTACAGACTGAAGATATCAAAGGGGAATGTTTTGGCAAATCTTGAGAATAAAATATTCAGTAACAGTGCTCAGGGAGTGGTAATAACTGCAGAAATCAATACTGGCAGTTATGTTCAGAGATGTCATAAGAAATCAGGGGAATCTAGAGGAAATGGGAGACTAGGAACCAAATAATTTAACGCCACATTTGACAAATCCCAATTGTCTGTAAATATACCTACCTTGTGGACAGGGCATCATCTACTGTGACATAAGCAGCATATCAACTTCACATGGCCTTAGAAAAATGAATAGTATAATTCGCTTAGATGTTACCAAAACCCAGGTACCCTAATGTCATTCAGGGTGTATGTGGAATACGTCAACAGAATAACTTTTGTTACAGTACATTCTAAGAATGATGATTTATTGCCCTAATAACTGACAAATACCTTAATAACTATGGTAGGCAGAATAATGGTCCCCCAAAGATGTCTATGTCCTAATCCCTGGAACCTACGATATGTGACCTTACATTGCACAAGAACCTTTGCAGAGGTGATAATGTGAAGAATCTTGACAGGGGGAGATTACTCTGGATTATACCAGGTGGTCTTTTTTTTTTAGTCCTTTTTTAGTAGAAGAGGCATGCAGGAGAGTCAGAGTTAGAAACAGATTTGAAGAGGTTGTGTTTCTAAATTTGATGATGGAGAAAGTGGCCATAAGCCAAAGAATGCAGGTAACCTCTAAAAGCTGGAAAGGGCAAAGAAACAGATTCTCCCCTAGAGCCTCTAAAAGGAATGCAGCCCTGTCAACATTCTGATATTAGCCTAGTGAGGGACTCTGGCTGAACTTGTGACCTACAGGTGTAAGATAATGAATTTGCATGTTTAAAGTCACTAAGTTAGTGGCAACTTGTTACAGAAGCAATAGGAAATTCATACAATAATATTACACATATATTCTGAGTGATACATGCTCACTGTAGAAAATTTAAAAGATTTTTTTAATGTTTGATATAAACATCAAACTTCCCCAGCCATAACAGAACAACTAGTACCTGCCTTGCCTTCCTGTCATAAACTGCTAGGAAACTGGACAAAATATAAGAAATATAAAAAGCAATACTTTTTCAGACACAGGGCTTTACTCTTTACAAGAAATAAGGAAAATAAAGTGAGCTCTGCAATCCCTTAGCTTTCTTCCTGAAAACACTTTTGAGACCACATTTGAATTCCAATCTTTTAGAATGGAGAGAGACCTTTCTGAACACCCACAGCATGGAGTAGAGACTCAAGAAAGATTGCACTTTGTTGCAGGACTAGACTAACTCAAGACTTCCACTAAAGAAGCTTAAAAAAAAAAAAAAGGCTGGGTGCGCCTGGGTGGCTCAGTCAGTTAAGCCTCTGACTCGTGATTTTGGCTCAGGTCATGATCTCACCATTCATGAGATCAAGCCTCACGTCAGGCTCTGCACTGACAGTGCAGTGCCTGCTTGGGATTCTCTCTTTCCCCCTCTCTGTCTGCCCCTCCCCTGCTCATGCTTTCTCTCTTCCTCTCTTTCCCTCTCTCCAATTAAATAAATAAACGTTTTATGTTTAAAGCCTGAAAGAATTAAGCTGAATCACAATCTAAATCTAACTAGCACTCAAAACAAAATGCAACATCCTTTAAAAAAAAGAAAACAAAATGCACAGATTCATCAAAGTAATAGTCACCATGTCCAGCAACCAATCAAAAAAGGCCTAGAGAAGCAAAGAGGTTTGGAAATATAACCCGTAAGTCAAAGAAAAATGAATCAATAGAAACAGATGTAGAAATAATGGAGATGGTAGAATTAGCAGACAAGAATATTAAAACAGCTCTTATAAATATAATTGTGAATTTAAATTAAAACATAAGGACAAAAAAAGTAGAACCTGTAAAAGAATCAGATTGAACTGTAGAGATGAAGTTCCTCTCTAGAGTTTCACTCGATGGGAATAACCTCAGATTAGACATTCGATAAGAAAAGATCAGTGAGGAGTGCCCGGGGGGCTCAGGTGGCTGAGTGTGCAATCAGTTCAGGTTGTGATCTTTCAGTCGTGAGATGGATTCCCACATCAGGCTCCACACTCAGGACAGAGCTGCTTAAGATTTTTTCTCTCTTTCTCCTTCTGTCCCTCTCCCCCACTCATGCTTTCTCTCTCTCTACAAAAAATTTAAAAATTAAGATCAGTGAACTTGAAAACCTATCAAGAGAGACTGTTTAGATTCTAGAACACCAGGAAAAAATGGCTTAAGAAAAAGAGAAGACTTAGTGACTTGTGGGACAACATCATCTCCTTAACATACATATATATATGGATTCCCGTGGAAAAACTATTTGAAGACATAAAAGCAGAAATTTTCCCAAACTTGATAAAAGGTATAACCCATATGTCCAAGAAGCCTACATAGTCAATAAGCAAAAGAAAAACCATAGGAAAGTATATCATTATTAAGCAGTCAGAGAAAAAGCCCCATTACATACAGGGGAATAAATATAAGAATGACTAATGACTTTTCACTAGAAATAAAAAAGCAAGGAGACAATGGAACAGTGACTTTGAAGTGACTAATATAAAATATGTTCATCTAGAATTTGATAGTTGAGAAAAAACAAATTTCAAGCATGGGGGTAAATGAAAACCTTTAAATATAAACAAAAGCTGAGAGAAGTTGTCACTAGCAAACATCTACTAAAAGAAATATTGAAGGATGTACTTCAGGCTAAAGAAAACCAGATGGAAACTTGGATATATATAAAAAAAACCTTTTTTAAAGCTGGAAATGGCATACATAGATAAATATACAAGATCTTCATTTACTTGCCATTTACTTTGGTTTTTAAAAATCAACTGTTGAGAATAATAACAATGTACTTGAAGACTTATAATATATGTAGCAATACAATCTATGACAATATTAGCATAAAGTGTAGGGCACAGCAAATGGAAGTATATGTACCATGGTAAGGATGTTGTTTTACACATGAAGTAGTATAATGTTATTTAAAGGCAAACCTTAAGAAGTTAAAGACATATGGGCACAGTTTCCATTCAGGTCATGGTCTCATGGTTTCAGGAGTTGAAGCCCTGTGTCAGGCTCTGCACTGATAGTGCAGAGCCTGCTTGGGATTTTCTCTCTCTCTCCCTCTCTCTGCTTCTCCCCCACTGACACTGTCTCTGTCTCTCTCGAAAATGAATAAAAAAACAAAAACAAAAAAAGAAGTTAAAGATGTACACTGTAAACCTTTGAGTAATCACTTAAGAGAAAAAAAGAGATATAGCTTGCTGTCTCAGTTAAAAGGCAGAAATTACACTGGATAAAAAAGCAAGACAGAACTATATACTGCCTAAAATAAATGCATTTTAAATATAAAGACAGAAATAGGCTAAGAATAAAAGAATGGGGAAAGATACACCAGGCAAACACTACCATAAGAAAGGTGATGTGGCTATTCGAATATCAAAGTATATTTCAGAACAAGAAATATTAGCAGAAATTTAAAGAACATTTCATAATGATAAAGGGGTAAGTTCATCAAAAAGATGTATTCCTAAATGTGGATACAGTCAATAACAGAGCTTCAAAAACAAAAACTCATAAACATCAAAGGAGAAATAGAAAAATCCAAAATTATAATAGGATGCAAAAGCACAGCTCTCCCAGCAATAAAACAAGTTGACAGAAAAATCAGTCTGTAAGGTTTGAACGCTATCAAACAACTTGAAACCAATTTGACATATACCAACAATGGCAGGATAGACGTTTTTTTCAAGTATAAACGGAACATTTTCCAAGATAGACCACATACTAGGCTATAAGACAAGTCTAAAAAAATTAAAAGGACTGAAGTCATACAGTATATAGCTTCTGGTCTCAAGAAAATTAAAAAAGAAATTAATAACAAGATATATGAAAATTCACTATATTTGAAAATTAAACAACATACTTCTCAATAACCAATAAATTAAAGAAGAAAATTAGAAAGCAAGTAAGATAAAATTTCAACTCTATGAAAATGAAAACACAAGCATATCAAAGTTTGTGGGATTCAGTTAAATCAGTGCTTGGAGATAAATTTACAGCTATAATGCCTATCTTGGAAAAAAAGAATGTCTGCCATTGGTAATCTAAGCTTTCATTTTAAGAAGGTAGAAAAAAGATGATACTATTAAGCATAACAGAAATATAAAGAAGGAAATTATAAAGAGCAAAAATCAGTAAAATTTAAAAGATAAATAGATAAAAATAAAAAGTCTAAGGGCTACTTCTTTAAAACATCAATGAAAATTATAAACACTTAGCTAGTTTGATCAAGAAGACAAAGATTTTCACTAACCATAATAGGAAAAAAAAAGATGAACTTGACTTAATCAACATTTTCTTAAAAATCAACTTCTGCTCTTCTAATGACATCACATGGAAATTAAAATGAAAACCACAAATAGGGGAGGGTGTCTGTAATACATATATCTGGTAATACTATACCAGGTAATATGTAATAGATATATTTGGCTTGTAGCCGAGTTTATATATATAGAAATATTTATCTGTCACTCTTGCAATTATATAAGAAAACAACCCAATTTTCAAAAATGGGTAAAAAAAATTTGAACATACCTTTTGGAAAAGAAAATATAAAAATGGCCAGTTAGGGGAAAAGGTTTTCTACATCATCACTAATCAAGGGAACACAAAGTATTGCTACACATGCATTTAGAATGGCGACAAAATTTAAACTATCAATATCCGCTCTTTTTTATGAATGAAAAGCAATGGATGCTCTCATATACTGATGGTGGAGTGTGAAATGGCATACACCCTTTTGGAAAACTGTTCAGCAATTTGTCTGACAGTACACTTACCATTTGGCCCAGTGATTTCATTTTTAGATATTTATCAGCAAAAATTGAAAACATATGTCCACAAAAAGTCTTATATATAACTGCTCAAAACAGCTTTATTTATAATGACCCCAAACTAGAAACAACCTAAAGGTCCAGTAAGAGGTAACTGGATAAGCAGATTATGAGTACTACTCCACCAGAAAAATAAAAGGGGAATGAACTACTGACACGAGCAACAACATGAAGTTTCAGTGACATTATGCTGAGTGAAGAAAGCCAGAGACAAGAGTACATCCTCTTCTATTGTACGTACATTTTATTGTACTGCCGTATATTCTGAAACCCAGAATAGGCGAAAGTCATTTATAGTGACAGAAATCAGGTCAGTAGGTGCGTGAGATTTGTTGACAACAAATAGCCACAAGGAACCTTTTTGGGCTGATTTTCTGCATCTTAGCCCGGATGATGGTTACATGGGTGTATATAATTGCCGATGCTTATTAATTTTTCACTTAAATTATGTGCATCTTATTCTATGTAGTTTATATTTCAACAGCATTCATTTTAAAAGAAAAATATATAAAAATCATCTATAAACCTACCACTCGATTTTGTTACAAATACTTCTAATTTGCCCCCAAATTTTACTCATAGTTAAGATTCTATGCATTGCATGATACCATTTTCTCTACTTCTATCTACCACTTATAGTCAATTCACCATGTCACCAATTATTATTTGTAGCATTAAATAACTTATTGATCCCCGCTATGTTAGTTTAATAAAACAGTATCTTATGGTTTAGATTTTCATGTTTTCACTTTATAAATAACATTCCAGTGCTCATCTCTGCACATTAATATTGTCCACATTTGCATCATTCCTTTGGGAAAGATTTCTAGAAAAGAAATACTGGGTTAGGTTAAAAGACAAAGGAAGGAGATATTTTAATATGTGGCTCCTATTATTCTGGAATCTGACTTGTAAGAATTCTACTTAGAAGCTTAGCCATATTAAGAAGCCTAGCCTGAGATTCTTTTGTTTGGAAGATACATTTTAGTTAATTAGCCGCTTAGGAACTAGGGCAAGACCTCAAGGAAGAGTTAACAAAAGAGAGTCGCAAAATGCCCACGGAAGGTTTGTTCTGTTGCTGGTAGACCCTTTGCTTTGTTTTGCTGAGTCCCATTAGGATTCATCTATGAACATCCGTGGCAGGAGCTAGAGGGGACGTGAATCGTTCCACTGACTCCTCGTGGTTCGCTCTCCTTAGTCCTTCAGCTTTCTTTCAGATGTCTCCTTATCAGAGAGGTCTTCCCTAGCCTCTCTATGTAATTTAATGACCTCCCTGGCATCTACACACACACACACACACACACACACACACACATTTTCTTCTCAGCCTGATGCATTTTTTCTTCACGGCACTTACCATCATCTGACACCTACCACACACAGAGTAGGGAAAGCAGGGATTTTTGTCTTGTTCATCATTATTACTATTATTATATTATTATATTATATTATTATATCATCATTATTATTACCTCGAATGTACCTGTTCACAGGAGGCAAGCGACTGCCTCACCATAGGTCCTCAACTATTTGTTGAATGCAAGCTTGAACGAATTGAGGAACTGTAAGTTGCTGACAGAAAATCCTAGAGGAAAATAAAAATAATACAAGACTGTTCTTGTGTTTGAGGAGAAACCAAACCAAAACAAAGTAAACAACTATTGGGGAAGAATTAAAATGTCTACTGGAGATGTTTGCTAGCCAAGCGTTATATTTAAATTGTTTTGTAAGTTTACGATGAAAACCCAAGACCTGCCTCCCACTCTTGACAAAATCTCTAGTTAAATTTACAATGAGTGGATTTAGGGGGCAAATGTGAAATAGGCTGAGTTCTACAGCAAGTCTGACAAGGGAAGTGCAGAGTCAAACAGCAAAGCACTTATAAAATAAATTTTTTAAAAGCACTTGTGGATTCTTCAGTTCTTAATCATAGATAAAGTTGTAAAGAATGATTCACCACCTGGGGCACCTGGGTGGCTCAGTCGGTTAAGCTTCTGACTTTGGCTCAAGTCATGATCTCACGGTTCATGGGTAGGAGCCCTGCGTGATGCCCCACGAGACACAGATTCTGTGCCTCCCTCTCTTTCTCTGCCCTTCCCCACTTGTGCCCGCTCTCTCAAAAATAAATAAACATTAAAAAAATTATTCATCACTCATGATTATGAGTACATGATTTTTCGTTTATACACATTATAGGTATAATTACTATACTTTTCAGAGTCACACAAGAGATATAAGAAGAAAATGAATTTTATCATGGCAGACACTAGAACAATATAAATAACCAAAGCCACTGAAGGTAACTGAATGATAAGTTAAGGTATTAAAATTTATAAACCATTCAAGTACTAAGTCCATAAACTCTTGAAAGGCATATTGGAAATAGCAGGCTAAGCTCATGATTAATGAAGACAATTTGACATGATCATATTTTCTATTTGAAAGTTTTATACTAAAATCAATGTAGTTCCTTCTTTATCCTGACTAGGTAAGACTGAGAACACCATAAAATGAGTATCTTCACAGGAAGGCATTTTCCCATCAGCATAACACATTTTACAGATTCCTAGATTACAGTAGTAGTAAAAATTCTAGTTGATTGCTTATTAGTTCAAGGTTTCTGTCCAATGAAATTGATAGTTACTATATCTTCTTTTTTAAATTCTTTTAACAGTGTATTTATTTTTGAGAGAGACAGGGAGAGTGAGCAGGGGAGGGGCAGAGAGAGAGGGAGAGAGAGAATCCCAAGCAGGCTCTGCAAGAGATCATGACCTGAGCAGAAACCGAGAGTCAGATGCTTTTTTTTTTTTTAACATTTATTCATTTTTGAGAGTGAGAGAGACAGTGCATAGCAGGGGAGGGGCAGAGAGAGGGAGATACAGAATCCGCAGCAGGCTCCAGGCTCTGAGCTGTCAGCACAGGGCCCGACATGGGGCTCAAACTCACAAACTGCGAGCTCATGACCTGAGCTGAAGTCGGACGCTTAACCGACTGAGCCACCCAGGCGCCCCTAGATGCTTTTTTAAAAAATGTTTATTTATTTTTGAGAAAGAGAGAGACAGACTGTGAGCAGGGGAGGAGCAGAGAGAGAGGGAGACACAGAATCTGAAGCAGGCTCCAAGGCTCCAAGCTGTCAGCACAGAGAGCCAGGTGGGGTTTGAACCGATGAACCGTGAGATCATGACCTGAGCTGAAGTTGGATGCTTAACTGACTGAGCCTAGAGTCAGATGCTTAACCGACTGAGCCACCCAGGTGCCCCAGTATCTTCTTGATTCTACGATGCCTTTGACAGTCATATACACTATTAATTTAACAACAACTGTGGACACAAGAATAAGTAAACAAATGTAGTAAATATTCACATTGAATATGAGATGCATTCCAACCATGAGAAAGGTCAGTTTCGGGCAAAGTGCATCTTATCATTGTGGAAATACTGTGCTATGAAAATAGAAGATTTGAATTCAGCACGTTCATTGCTTCCTGGTTTTGAAACCTGTATTTTGAAAACTGAATCTTTTTGGCTCAATTGTCTGACTCTAGAAGACCATTCTCTTCTTCCTTGTGAGGCAGAGGAAAGGAGGACTGAGGAAGGGAAGTGTAGACCAGATGATCTTTGAAGGAACCCTACAGCTCTAAGGTTGTGGTTCTGTTTCTTGACAATACAATTACTAGAAGGAAGA
The DNA here is from genome assembly GCF_022837055.1 of Prionailurus viverrinus. Lineage (NCBI taxonomy): Eukaryota > Metazoa > Chordata > Mammalia > Carnivora > Felidae > Prionailurus > Prionailurus viverrinus. Next base: position 10,432,680 of record NC_062577.1, read on the forward strand.
AGATTCTAATGTGACTAATTCATGCAAACACTTGTGTTGATTTTCATTCTGATCCAAATCTTGATTACACTTCTTACAGAATTTCTACCTTTGTAGCCCCTGATTTTAAGAGGGCCCCTGAAGTTGTTGATTTTAGAGGTCGGTAAGTCATTCTTTCTACATAAAATCTTCGACGACAAGCTCCAATAGCCAAAGTAGACACAGCTTCCAATGAGCAGGACGGCAGCCCCACTTCTAATAAGTTAATCCAATGGTTTTTGTCATGAGCAAAACAAGAAATCATGTTTTTAATCATACTAAAAGGTCTCTGCATCTTGTTAACATCTGGAGTTCAATCACTTCTGTGCTAAAAACTGGGGAATGCTTCAGCAGGGCATAAATCTTGCCCCTCATTGTACATGCGATCCAGATGCTGGAGGAGAATTAACGTTCGTTTGTAACACATCTGGTGTCGGCAGCTTTGAGTAAACTCTAATAGAAAGAGTGCGGAACTAACGTGGCATTACACCTTCCCTCGGGCCAGGGGTTCTAGACTGAAGGTAAAAGCCTGCAGGTGTCCCTTGGGGCTTAGCAATAAACTGCACTAATCAGCTCTGGCATTGTGTTAAGTGCAGGGTGTTTTGAATTTTCCACAGAAATTTCACAGCCCAGTAATTCTACATTCCAACTGTCTGCTTTTGACAACTCTTTAGATGTGCCACCATCTTGAAACTCCAAATAAAGGGAAGGCCCAGAATCACTGTCAGGGTTAGGCTATCCCAAAAGATGGGAAAGGGCAGATCACGACCAGAGCAGTTGTGAACCAGTAACAGGATGTGGCTAACTGTAGGTATCAGAGGTGGCTTCAGTTCTGTCAAGAAAGGCAGTCCCCGGTAGAGTTGAAAGAGCATTGAATTTGAATTGGGACATCTGAGCTTAAGTCCCACTTCAGTATGTGTGCAGAAGTCCAAAATTACCTGGGTCACGGTTTCTCACAAGGATATCTGAGAGCCAAATAAGATGATGGCTTTTTGTAACAAATGGCTCAAGTCCTAAATTCTTAGGATAGCATTTTAATTCACTTTGTAGTATAGCTTTCCTTTCCAAACTCCTTTATCCTCCATATACACTTGGTATTTAAATTACCACAAGTATCTTGCTTTTCAAAATCCTATTGCATTCTTTTGTGCTTTGGAGACTTTATCCAGGCTACCCCTATGGGTTTTCTTTGCCTCAGTTCTTTTGCCGACCTGTGATTTCCCACTAAGCCCTATGTCTTCTTCTCCACACTCACACGTGTCTCTATGATAGCACTTTGTGCGGAACATCATATATTGTCCACTGTTTTTTTTTTTGTGCCTATCTCCTTGGCTACACTTTGATCCTGCTTCATGAGAATCTGGGAAAGAAAAGGTGATATCTATTGGAAGTACTCAAATAACTCTGCAGGATACATTTCATTTGTTGCAGATGGCCTCTGATTACATCACACTTCCAGGAGAAAAGTATTTATGATAGTCAAATGATAGGGCATAGAAATGCTACTGGGTATTTGGAGGGTTTATATTAGGATTTAAAAGAACATCTAGTTAACCATGGAAGTGTTTGTATGATAGCGTTGTGCTCTGTTGGGGGCCAGGCTCTGAGGTCAGGGAAGCAGGATGCTTGCCCCACAGGAGCATCTAGAGAAAGATCAGATTCACATTCCCCCATTCACACTCTGCCCGGCTCTTGTGCTCATTGAGGGAAATTGTGGGTGAAGCCTTCCACCCTATTCTAAGTGTTCTTTAAGTTGGTGCAGCATGTATGGTTGAATTTTATGAGTTAAATGTGCATATGACGTGATTTCACCAATCATATGTTTTGAATTTTGTATTTGTAACTATAAGTAGAATGCCAGAAGAAGCTACTTTCCAATTTAGACTTGAAAACTGCCATACCACCAAGTGAATCATATAGCCTAAAAGAGATAAGACATGAACATTGATACACATTTATAATCTCATTACAAGAAAAAAAATGTGAACTAAAACAGTAAGATTGACAAGAGTACTGATGCCTTAAAGAGACAGATCTCTAGCAGTGATAAGATCCTGAGAACTGCCCTTTGCTTTTGAATAGCATGTATATTTCCCCCAGTACTTTTGTATGTGAGTCATTCATGCATTTGTGTTCTCTGCCCACCTGTAAAGTAATGCTCTAGATCAAGCCTAGGGAAGAAGGAAAACCAAAAAATGATTACATCCATCTAAAAATAGCCAGACAGGAATCATCAGCTGTTCAAAAGAAAAGTTTTCTAAGTATACTTATAAATGCTTATTGTAGAAATACTTAGATTGAACAAGACACCTTCAGTTCAGGTTGGATTGATAAGTAACTAATAGAAGACAAAACCATCGATGTGCTGAAGACACACACACACACAGACACATACACACACGCACACACACACACACACACACACACACACTGACTGAATTCACAACTGATACGACTTTAAGAAACACTAAAGAACATATTTTAAGCTGAAGGAAAATAAGAACAGTTACAAGTGCAAGAAGCAATCAACAGTTGTGGAAAGGGTAAATATGTACATAAATATAAAAGAATATTAACTGTTTAAAATAACAATAATGATAATTTCTTGTGAGGCTTACGACATGTAGAAGCACAGGACAATAGCAAAACAGTATAGGCAACAATGGAGGTATACTGTTTTAAATTTCTTGCATTGTTGAAAAAGCAGTAAGTAATTTTTTAAGTGAACTCTTTCATCCCCATCACGTGTTTAAACCATCCCCCCACCACCTCCCTTCTGGTAACCATCAATTTGTTCTCTATAGTTAGGAGTCTATTTCTTGGTTTCTCTCTCTCCCTCTTTTTCCTTTGGTCATTTGTTATGTTTTTAAATTCTACATATGAGTGAAATCACATGGTATTTGTCTTTCTCTGACTGACTTACGTTACTTAGCATTATACTCTCTAGCCCCATCCATATTGTTGCAAATGACAAGATTTCATCCCTTTTAATGGCTGAATAATACTCCAATGTGTGTGTGTGTGTGTGTGTGTGTGTGTGTGTGTGTGTGTGAGTTCTTCTTTATCCATTCATCTATTGATGAACACTTGGGCTGCTTCCATAATTTGGCTACTGTAAATAATGCTGCTATAAACACAGAAGTGCATGTATCCCTTTGAATTCGTGTTTTTGTATTTTGGGAGTAAATATTCAGTAGTGCAATAACTTTGTGAGGAACCTCCATACTATTTTCCAGAGTGGCTGCATCACTTTGCATTCCCACCAACAGTGCACAAAGGTTTCTTTTTCTCCAAATCCTCGCCAACACCTGTTATTTCTTGTGTTTTTTATTTTGGCCATTTTGACAGGTGTGAGGTAATATCTCATTGTAGTTTTGATTTTCATTTCCTCGATGATGAGTGATGTTGAGCATCTTTTGATGTGTCTGGTGGCCATCTGGAGGTCTTCTTTGGAGAAATGTCTGTTCATTTCTTCTAACCATTTTTTAATTGGGTTATTTGTTTCTTGGGTGTTGAGTTGTATCAGTTCCTTATATATTTTGGATATTAACCCATTATTGGATGTGTGATTTGCAAATATCTTCTTCCATTCTGCAGGTTGACTTTCAGTTTTGTTGATTCTTTTGCTGTGCAGAAGCTTTTTATTTTGATGTAGTTCGAATAGTTTATTTTTGCTTTTCTTTCCCTTGCCTCAGGAGGCATATCTAGAAAAAATACTAGTATGGCTGATGTCAGAGACATTACTGTCTGTGTTCTCTTCTAGGATTTTCACAGCTTCAGGTCTCACATTTAGGTCTTAAATCCATTTCTAACTCATTTCATGTATGGTGTAAGAAAGTGGTCCAGTTTTATTCTCTTACATGTAGCTGACCAGTTTTCCCAAGACCATTTGTTGAAGAGACCATCATTTTCCCAGTGCATATTCTTTCCTCCTTTGTTGAAAATTAATTGACTATGTAACTGTGGGTTTGTTTCTACGTTTTCTATTCTGTTCCATTGATCTATGTGTCTATTTTGTGCCAGTACCGTTCTGTGTTAATTACTATCGCTTTATAATATAACTTGGAGTCTGGAATTGTGATGCCTCCACTTTTGCTATTCAAAGACTTTGCTTTTTCAAGATTGCTTTGGCGATTTGGGATCTTTTACGGTTCTATACACATTTTAGGATTGTTTGGTCTACTTCTGTGAAAAAGTGCTATTGCTATTTTGATACAAATTGCATTAAATGTGAGGATTGCTTTGGGGAGTACAGACGTTTTAACAATATTGGTCCTTCAACCCCTGAGCATGGAATGTCTTTCCATTTCTTCGTGTCATCTTAAATTTCTTTCATCAGTGTTTTATACTTTTTCAGAGTACAGATCTTTCACCTCCTTGGTTAAATTTATTCCTAGGTATTTTATTACTTTTGGTGCAGTTGTAAAAGGGATTGTTTTCTTAATTTCTCTTTTTGTGGCTTCATTATTAGTGTGTAGAAAGGCAACAGATTTGTGTACAATGATTTTATATCTTGCAACTTTACTGAATTCATTTATCAGTTCTAGTAGTTTTCTGGTGGAGTCTTCAGGGTTTTCTATATATAGTACCATGTCATCTGCAAATAATAAAAGTTTTATTTCTTCCTTACCAATTTGGACGCCTTTTATTTCTTTTTGTTGTCTGACTGCTGTGGCTAGGACTTCCAGTACTATGTTGAATAAAAGTGGTCAGAGTGGATATCCTTGTCTTGTTCCTAATCTTAGGGGAAAAGCTTTTAGGTTTTCACTGTTTAAGATGATGTTAGCTGTGGGTTTTCATATATGGCCTTTATTACGTTGAGGCATGCTCCCTCTAGACCTACTTTGTTGAAGGTTTTTATCATGAATGGATATCATACTTTGTCAAATGTTTCTTCTCCATCTGTTGAAATGATCATGTTTCTTAAAATCCTTTCTCTTACTGACATGATGTATCACGTTGATTGATATGCAAATACTGGACCACCCTTGCATCTTGGGAAAAAATCTCACTTGCTCCTGGTGAATGATTTTTTAAATGTATTGTTGAATTCACTTTGTTTGTTTTTTGTTAAGGATATCTGCGTCTATGTTCATCAAAGATATTGGCCTGCAATTCTTTTTTTGTGGTGTCTACCTGACTTTGATACCAGGGTAATACTGGCCTCGTAGAATGAATATGGAGGTTTTCCTTCCTTTCCTATTTTTTTTGGAATAGTTTGAGAAGAATAGCTATTAACTCTCCTTTAAATGTTGGGTAGGATTTGCCTGTGAAGCCATCTGGTCCAGGACTTTCATTTGTTGGGAGTTTTTCATTTGCTGATTCAATTTCATTGCTGGTAATCGTTCTGTTCAAATATTGTTTCTTCCCAAAGCAGTAAACGATGTATTAAGATAGACCATACTAAGTTGTGCCTTGTAGTTTTCAGGGTAACCACCAAAACAAGGACATTAAAAACTGTAACAAAAGTCTAACAGAGGGATAAAAAAGAGTATTTTTTTAATTGATTTTTATAAAGGAAGGCAGGAAAGGAATAATTTTAAAAAAATAGAAAAAGGGGAAAATAGTAAACAAATAGCAAGATGGTAGACCAAAACCTAGGATTTCCAGACTGGACTTTTAAAAAAATACAATTACAGCTGCTTATAAGAAACACACCAGAAACATAAAAATACTCAATGCTTCAAAAAACAGAAAAAAGACCAACCAAGCAAGCGTTAACCAAAAAGGAGTTGGTAGTATGACTACACTGATATCAAAGTAGACTTTAAGGTGAGAATAATTAAGAGAGATAAAGAGGTATATTTCATAACATTAAAAGGGTCAATTCATCATAAGAACACAGAAACCTGCCTAATCCCCAGCAAGTTTGATTTAAATAAACAAAGAAAAGGGAGATGGAGGGAGAAGGAGAAGGTAGGAATGGGGAGGGGGGGGAGGGGGAGTTAGAGCTAGCAGGGGAAGGGACAGACCAGGGGGAGAGGAGAAAGGGGGGAGTGAGAAGGAGAGGGAGAGGGAGAGGGAGAGAGAGAGAACAAGTGCCCAATATCAAGATGATATGGGGGAAGTCATCACAAGCATTAGGATGAGAAGTATTAGAAATGACTTTGCACCAATAATTTAACAACTTAAATGGACAAATGTCTTAAAAAACATAGCTTAGTAAAGCTTATGATCAGGCAGACGAGAACCTTCTTGGTCATGCTATGCTCAGTCCATCAGAGCTGCATGAGCTGAATGCAGCTTACATTTTTCCTGCCTACAGGCCCACTGGGACCCGCACAGTCCCTGCTGTGCCCAGGCTGCCCTGATGTACATTCTGATTCACCTGGGGCTGAGAGATTTCCCAAGACACAGGACCTTTAGTACTAAAACCAGGAAAGTCCCAAACAAACCAAGATGATTTCATCAGCCAGTGCCCTCCCTCTGGTGGAAGGGCTTAGCTCAGGAGCTGTCCATGTCTCTCCTGGCATCCTCAAGGGCTGAGCACATCAGTATCTCATAGCACACCTATGACCAGCTCTTAGCACACCCATATCCTGTGGTGCAGCTTTGGGGAAGCTGACATATGATAACACCTTTAGAGAATTTCCCACCTAATTCACATCATGAAATGGCTTAATCATCGTTAATTGTCAGCAGTGATGGTATTCTCTGTATGAACTCAAAATATCAACATCTTACCCCTCACCCATGCATACATGTGTCTTCTATAGGGAACTTTATGTTCATATTCCCAGTTATCTACAGCTACTCTTGCCAAGCTTGCATCCTCTACCTGTTCTAAAAAGTCTTTCTCCAGACAATAATTACTGTTCTTAAACGCGAACACAAACAGCTGTAATCCTATGCACCATCTAATCACTCTTGCATTAAATCAGTTAAGGGAAGATAATGGTAGAAGTCCCATATTCCCCTTTTTCTGCAGGTTGCATATTTTTAATGAAGGAAAAAAACCCAACAACTCCTACACAGACCTTTCATTTCAGTTTATCCTGTGATCTTTTTCTGCCCTTGTTCATTTGATGTTTTCCCTTGGACAAGAAATTCAATAGTTAACTGCAGGGTGATTGCATGAGAAATAATTTGGCAAACATTCATAAAATAAGAGCTTAAAGCATTTGGCCCTCAATTCAATGATAGGTTTCTTTGCATTAAACAAGGGTAGCACAGGAAAGGAGGGCTGGAGACTGGGTTTAATCCTCTGGGCACTAGGTCATTTAAACTTCAAGAGTCAAAAACCAAAAGATATGAACAGTCACCCTCACTGGGGGAATTGTATCTGTTTCTGGACATAAGGCCAGGATTCATTTGAACATAAGCAACACTCACCTGCCTCTTTTGCTTCCCCTACCTATTAAATCCCTTGAGTGATCAGCAAAGCTTGATTTGCTTCGGAGCAGCTGAGGCAAGGTCACACCCTAGTCATCTCTCAATCTCCCAATGCGTAATTCAATATAGGCTCTCAAACTTGGAATTGACTTGAAGTGTTTCAAATAAATCGGGACTCCCTCACTGCTTCTTAGCTGGGGCTCCAGAGATTTAAGCTGTCACCAGCCAAAGGAAGAACCTAGGTGTCACTGAAGACTGTTTCCTTAAGATAAAGGGCCATTTAATTCTGGAAATCACCAAAAGACGACACAGAAATTAAGCAGAAACAGTGTCTTGAGCCTGAAAGGAAAAAACCTCTACGCTATTATACCTCATTTTCTGGGTGAACGTTTTTCAGTAAAACAGTGGGAAGAGGCACCAGGGACAGCTGGGTTGGAGGAGACTTCCATACGAATATAAGTTTCTCAAAAATGACACAGATTCTCTTTAATCCAAAAAGGGGGAGACAAAATAAAAATGACCTGTTTACAAAAACATAAATAACTAAAGGTATATAGGGTATCTTCCTACCTTGAGAAAATTAGCTTGTATGGCAATATTTTAAACTGTGGGTTTTTTTTTTAATGAAAGGTCAAAAAGACATAAAAATTCCTCTCTGAATACACATCCCTGGTTAAACAGTAAAATGTTATGTGCCACTTTAAATTTCCTTTGGTCTGATGCAAGTACAGTAAAGTTGTGTTCTCTTCACTGGTTAATTTTTGCCTGGTGTACTTTTGTCTCTCAGTTTCAGACTTATGTCATTTGGTTTTATTTTGTAAATTGCCTATCATTAAAAGACTTTTTTCTAATGTTTATTTATGTCCAGAGAGAGAGAGAGAGAGAGAGAGAGAGGGAGGGAGGGAGTGCGTGAGTGAGTGGAGAGAGGCAGAAAGAGAGGAGAGAGAGAGAATCCCAAGCAGTCTCCACATCCAGTGCAGATCCCATCGTGGGGCTCAGTCTCAGGAACTGTGAGATCATGACCTGAACCCAAATCAAGAGTTGGACGCTCAATCAATTGAGCCACCCAGGCACCCCTAGAGGCTCTTCTTTTTGAACTCATTTCCTTCTTGTATTTATATATTATAGATAAGCTCAGCTTTTTGATGCTAATTTATTTTGTTTCATTAATTATGAAATGTTTCTCTTCCTCCTTTCCTAACTTCCATGGGCTACATCACATTTCTCTTAATTTTTATTATATACTTTATTATTTTACCCATTGCCCTTTTTTATTTTTCCTTAAATACACATAGTTTGCTTTAAAAAGGGGAGGAAGAATTAGAATTTCTATTTGTTCCCAAATGAGATCAGTACTCCTAAAAATCCAAAATCCTCCCACGACAGTAAGAAGTCAGTGTTATCTAGATTTCAATCTATGTTTAAAAAAAGAACAATAATTATGGGCACCTGGGTGGCTCAGTTGGTTAAGCGTCTGACTCCTGATTTTGGCTCAGGTCATGATCTCACAGTTTGTGGGACTGAGCCCTGTGACGGGCTCTGTGCTGGGCATGAAGCCTGCTTGGGATTCTCTCCCTCCGCTCCCTGTGCCCCTCCTCCTGCTTGTGGGCTCTCTCCCTCTCAAAATAAATAAAGTTAAAAAAAAAGCAATCATTATTGTTAACAAAATATCGGAATGACCAATGCATTTTACTGATGCTGACAGGTGCTTCTTGCATTCTGCTCTTAATGAGAAGACAGAATAGAATAGGAGCTCAGCGAGAACTCAGGCTCTACCATCAGCCTGACTAGATGCAAATCTACACCCCTGGTTTTCTATTTGTGTGACCTTGAGCAAACTGTTTCATTTCTCATCTGTAATATAGGGATAATGATGGCACCTACTTCATCAAGTTTTTTGTGAGGACTGAATTCTATTAGATATTTAAAACACTACAAATAATGCCTGGAACATGGCGATATTCATTAGCGTGGAGTATGTTTTTTCTTGCTAGAATATATTTTTCATATTTCTTTCAGCAAAGGTATGATGAAAAAAAATTCTGAGCCTTTACCTGTTTGAAATAACTCTGTTTTGTCCCCATTCTTAAATATTTTTTTGGAATGAGTAATACAAATGACACAAAATTCAACAGGCACAGAAGGATCTGTTGTGAAAAGGAGATATGCATTCTACCTGTTTCTCCACCCAGTCAAGATCGTTAGTTGTCCTTACAGAAATAACCTATGTAACTACAGATCTGTGTATGTATACATGTACACGTGTGAGTCTGTGTATATGCATATATACACATACATAGTATTGTCATATTTTTTAACACTAAATTACAATGTGCTACCCCTTCTCTTCAAACTTAAAAATGTCATTTCAGAGATAATGGTGTATCTAAACCTTACTCCTTTTAAGGGATCATATTATTCCATTGTATTTGTGTGCCTAACATTGAATTAGCCCCATATTAAACACTTAGATGGTTTAAAAACTCTTGCTGTTATAAACAATACTGAAACAAATATCCTCAGAAATACACACATTTAAGTGTGCTTGTAGGGTAACTTTCTACAAGCAGAGACATGAAGACAAAGCCCTCTATGCATTTATAATTTTGATATTTCTCTCTCTCTCTCAAAATAAATAAATAAAACTTAAAAAAGAAACTATAAATAAAATGGGAATGATAGTTATGTTTTATAATGCAAGGAAGTATGTTTTTCAAACATTATCTGACTTACTGGGGTAGGTCTACCAAATCTTTAAAAAATTGAAAATTCCAATGATATATAAACTGTTCCAAGGAAAATTTTCTATTGAAGTCACAGATAAGACATAAATGCTCATTACCACTACTTTCACTTCACATTGTCTTGGAGATATCAGCCAACATAATTCTTTTTTATTATTATGATGATGATGAAATTTATTGTCAAATTGGTTTCCATACAACACCCAGTGCTCATCCCAACAGGTGCCCTCAATACCCATCACCCACCCACCCCTCCCTCTCACCCCCCATAAACCCTCAGTTTGTTCTCAGTTTTTAGTAGTCTCTTATGTTTTGTCAGCCAACATAATTCAATAAGAAAAATAAACTAGGGTGTAAAAAGGAAAGAAAGTAAAATTATCATCATTTGCAGATGATATGATTATATACCTGGAAAAAACAAGGGGATTAATTTTAAAAAGTATAACATCAATAAGAGAGCTCTGCAAGGTGGCTGGGTAAAAAAAGCTATGTACAATGTCAGCCCATATACATATGAACGATTTCCAGTTAGATTATCTACAGGAGAAAAGATTCCACTTACAAAAGCAATAACAACAACAAAACCTAGGAATATACTTAACCAGAAATAAATAAGATCAATATTAAGGAAGTTTAAAACTTCTCTTGAAAATCACAAGACACACTCAGACACACACACACACACACACACACACACACACACACGCGCACATATACACACTTACACATGAAGAAAAGCATAGAATGTGCTTGGAAAGAAATACCCAAAAATATTTAAAGAGTCAAAGCCACCCACGTTAATTCATAAATTTGATACAACTGTTTAGGTGTGGGACTAGACTACATGACTCTAAAGATCACCTAGAAAAATAAACAAATAAAAATAGCCAGAAATTTTCTGAAAAATTAAAGCAAGAGAACTATAACTACCAGATTTTGATACAAATTATAAATCTAATAAAAATTTAAAATTTGCTATTTGCACATGAATAGACAGACAAGCCTATAAAGAAAATCCAGAAATAGATGCAAACATACACAGCTATATATATGTAAAGATCCAAGAAACATTTCAAAATGGCATTGAAAATATGAATTATATAAAAATTTGTGATGGGAAAGCTGGGAATCATAACTCTTACCAGAATAAATTTAAAATTGATCAAAAACTTGAGTGTATGATTTTAACCTTAAAAGTAGTAGAAGAAACCATGAAAAAAAACCTCTATTCCCTTAAGTGAGAAAAGCTTTTGTAAGTACAAACAAAATCCAGAAGCCATACGAAATTGATAAATTTGGCTATATAAAGATTTATTTATAAAACATTTTGTGTGGCAAGAATCACAATAATCAAGTCAAGCTCAAACAAAAAATTGAGAGAAATTGTTTGCATAAGAAACAAAAAACTAAATTCTCTAATATATAAAGAATCTCTACTAATCAATCAGGAAAAAAGCCCAAAACACCAACATTCCATTAGCCTAATGAGCACAGAGTGTGAACAGACAGATCACAGAAAAGAAAAATACAGACAACTCTTAAATACATGACAAAATGCTCAAGGGTTGCTACTTTAAAGCACATTATAATAGCATTTTTTTAAATCTAAAAGATTGGCAAAATTCAGAAAGTATGATACCTCTGTTTTGACTAGAGTTCAGGGAAACAAACACTCTCATCGAAATGCATCTCTCATCTATGTGCATCGAAATCAATAATACCTGTTTGCAGGGTTATTTTGACCATACTTACCAAGATTACAAATACACAAACCCTTTATCTGGCAATTCTACTTTTAAGGCTCCATCTTACAGATTTACTCACACACGTAATGAAGATTACTCACTGCAACTTTGTATGGAAAAGCAAAATATGATAACCACCAAAATACTCATCAGTTGAGTATTCCTTATGGGGCGCCCTGGTGGCCCAGTCGGTTAAGTGTTCAACTTCAGCTCAGGTCATGCTCTCACAGTTTGTGGGTTTGAACCCCACGCTGGGGCTCTGTGCTGACAGCTCAGAGCCTGCTTCGGATTCTATGTCTCCCTCTCTCTCTGCCCCTCCCCTGCTTGCGCTCTGTCTCTCTTTCTCTCTCTCTCAAAAATAAAATAAAAACATAAAAAAAAGAGTATTCCTTATATGAATTGTAGTATATACATATAATCATATATGATAAATAGTAAATAAAGAAAATGAAAAGGGGTGCCTGGGTGGTTCAGTCAGTTAAGCTGCCGACTCTTGATTGGCTCAGGTCACGATCTCAGAGTTTGTGAGACTGAGACCCGAGTGGGGCTCTGCGCTGATGGCTCATGGGAGTCTGCTTGGGATTCTCTCCTCTCTTTGCCCCTCCCCTGCTCACGCATACTCTCTCTCTCTCTCTCTCTCTCTCAAAATAAAATAAATGAACATTAAAAAAAAAAGAAGGAAAGGAGTTTTATGTACAGATACGGATGATCTCCAAGGTATGTTTTTAAAGCGCAAAAAAAGGATACAGAATTTTGAGTGCGATATACAAACATTTAAGTACAAGTTAACTGACAGATTGAGAGGAGCATAAAATATGCATCTTAATTCTGGCTGCTACAGTCCACATTTCAGTAGGACCAGACTACTTAGCACTCTCCACATACACCTTTTTGGCTGGAGCCACCAGACTCTTGGTTACGTATTTCCCTGTGTAGAATATCCTTCATCCTTATTTTTGCTTCTCAGAATTCAACCCATCCTTAGATTCTCCTGTAAATTAATCTTTCGCCTCTTTTCTTTCAACATTACCATGTGAACCTGGGTTTTTTCCCTAATAAATGGCAGTAAAATCTATTAAATCTACATAACGCTGGAAGAAGAGAAGGGAGGGAAAAGGAACAGCTACTAAATACATGTCTGCCAGACACTTTAATGCCCTACGTCATTTAATTTTATAACAACCATAAAACTGAGGTTTTATTCCAGTTACAAATGCTGAAACTAGCTCGAGGAGATTAAAGAATGTTCCCAATGTCGCACATTAATAATTGGACATGCAGAGGTTTGAACTCAGGTATCTAGGATCCCAAAGGTTTCTCTTTTCCACAATAGAGCCTTATACTTATGGGACTTTTGCCACTTTTCTTGAGGACCCAAACTTTTGAGATCATCTAATTCAACACTCTTGATTTACAAATGAGGAAAAGAAAGCTGGAGAGGTTAAGTGCTTTGCAAACTAGTTTGTTAGTGTCATCGGGGTTGGATAGAAGGTCTATAAAAACACATGTATGTAATTAGGAGTAGGGATGTAAGGTCAACCTGATACTTTACACTTTTATAGCGGAATTTAGAATTAACAGGATAATTGATGGACTTTAAAATTAAAATGTTGTCACATATCATGGGCTGTGAAGGTTCAGGAATGAAAGAATAAACATCTGAGAATGAGTATCCATCTGTGAAAATTAAAGTCTGCCTATGACATTTATAAAAATGCTTTAGTGTAATTAACTCTTTGCCGAGCATCTTTCCTGTGCAAAATGAGTTCTTGACATTCTGATGCAAAGTCCATGTGCCCGACGATAAAATCCTAAGGTCTCCAGTACTTACTCGCCTCCTCCCTCCAATATCTGGCTCCCATCCCACAGCCTCTACCACTCTGGCTCAGGAAGTAGGCAATTTCCTGCCCTAGCCGAGCCGGATATTAAGACCTCTTTGTTCCTTATCTCTGAGAAATAACACCTCTCTGTAATATTCCAAATGGCTGGCTGACTCATGGTCATACCTACCTAAAAGACTCTCGACTATTCTTTAACATTAGCATTGACCGAGGGAGAGCTATTTGCCCACATTCTAACTGCAAATGTTGTGGGGTGATATGGAGCACACTGGATTATTGCAGTGTGTAGACTGTCTGATTTTAGGATAAAGGAGATGTTTAAAAGAACAGTAAGGTTAGAGGATCTTCCTTTTTCCCCCTCAGCTGCCCCCAAATCATTCACAAACAAAACTACAATTTTATGGCAATTTGCATTTATGGAATAACCCTCTCTCATATGAGACATCTTGAGTAAATCCATTCATACCGATATGGACAAAACTGAAACTTCTAGGCTGCGTAACACGGGCGATTTGAGTATTCTCCTTGGAAGCAATACATACAGAGATAACAACTGCTGACAACTTCTTGGTACATCCCAATGTAGAAAGACACGACGTATCGATCTATACACATAGGCTGTGTTCTCTACTTGCCTGATGGTTAGTAATACCATCTGCACATCCACAGCTTGTCCAGTTTCCAGGCTTCTTCCATTTGGTGGAATGTTCTTAATACAATATTCCTATTCAACACTTCAAAGCCCTTTCAAAACATTTCACTTTTCATGTAATGCATGCCCTACATTCCAGCTTCTTCTTTTTGGAGCTCTGATACCAGGACAAGCTAAAAAAATAGTTCATCGTGATATAACCAACCACAGAAAATACAATTCAGAAGTAAAAAGGTATGGAGGACAATCTACTCTCTCTGTCTTCATTAGCAGGGTTAAAGAAATCAAAAAATGTTCGGAAGCTAAGAAATCTTAAAGATCACTTAGGCTCACTTTATAATTTTATAATTGTGGAAACTAGGCAGGATTTTAAGTAGTGGTATGAAAAAGGTTCCAGGTAAAGGGAACCACATCTGCCTGGGCTACCAGGAGACTCTGACTAGATGGGCCAATCAGGAGGGAACAGGACGTAAGATTAAATAAGAAGGGCTGAGCAAATTTACAAGGGATCTCGAAATTCCCATTTCCAAATATCCAATTTGGGGATCATTTTTCTACTTTCTTGGAAATTTAGCCATTGAATCATGTAGCTTAGCTTTGGAAAGGAACACAGGATCTCAGCTTTTATTTCTTTTCCTCATTATATTTTATTTAGTTGCATTTCTTGCTTAGTTTAAAAATCTTTGCCATCCACTAGATTGTAATCTTTATAGTATCTGGCATAGTAGGCGGGCATATAGTAAGTACTCCCAAATTATTTGTTGAATAAATGAGGTCATCTGAATTGACCTTCTACCTAGAGATGACATCTTTTTTATAGTTTTCTGAACGGTTGACTCCCTAACTGTGGTCTCTGTGAATATCCTGGGTGATGAAGCCTGGCCATCACCAAGGTATCCCATGCCCTTGTTGAGATGCCATTATTGAGAAGAACCAATTTCTTTTGAAAGGAAGGGGACAGACTTTCGATTACCAGGATATTGTAGGTCAAAGGACATGCAGATATTGAACACTTAAGTTTCTGGCAGGCACTAGACCTTAAGTAAGTAACAAGGAAATGAAATACATGAAGGCCTTTTAGCACTTCGAAAAAGCCTTATGGAATTAGACATTCCTATTCCCATTTTCCATATAAAATAACTGAGGCTGACCTTTGAGTACTTAACTCCAGACAACACAGCAGTGAAACTGATCTGAAACCAGGTCTGGCTTGGAAGTTCAGACTCTTCGTAACTTGCTACACTGCCTCTACTGTATAAAACAAAATCATCACCTTCAAATTAGTCACAATACAGCTGGAGAGACAGATTTGTAAACACCCACCGTAATGTCTCTCGCAAGTGGGTAAAATGCACAAAACACCTAAATGGAAGCTATTAGTTTGGCCTGGATTTTTGGAAATGTCAAGAAGGGTTTCACTAAAGAGATGGCTTCTGACCTGAGCTGTGAAGGTGACTGTCAGGAGGAATCAACCTGACTCATCGGGACGTCTCCCAGAAGAAGGAGTCAAAGAACACAGTGCGGATGGAAGATTTTCTCATGGGACATACGATGTTCCAGCCAGGCTGAGGACATACCCAAGTCAATGTGTAATATCTTGAGTGAAGTTTTTATAAGGTTTTGTTTACTTGCTACATAAGTACCCCCCTTAAATCCATCCACTCGTGAGCAAACTCGTGAGCGCTTGTGTACATGCCCAGACACACACACACACACACCACCACCACCACCACCACCACCACCACCACCACCATCACCACCATCACCACATACATTCCATAGTCCTGCCTGGACAAACTGTCTCAGTGCCCTTCCTACTAAACTCATTGCTTCTGAGCGTTAATAAACAATGCACTCAGTTTATGTGATAAGAGCACAAACAAAGGAATTTTAAATGGTAGACATGGTTAACTGACTTCAATGTTACAGACATTTGTCTAGCACCAAAATCTAAGATAGGGAGTAAATACAGACGAGGCAGCAGTAGATGAAATTTCCTGAACCTAAGTTCATAATAGAAATTGATGAATGCCTGCTGCAATTTGCTTTTAATGCAGATGAAACCAGTCTCTCATGGAAACAGATACCTTCCTGTATGTTTAGTGTATGTAAAAAAAAAAAAAAAAAGACTGGCTTTAAGGCAGCCACACAGACCAACTCACTCTCTTGCTTAGAGGACACTAAACTGGGAACTTAAAACTCCAGTTTATTCATCCACAGAACGCTACCCAATACCAATGGGCTAGAGAAATCAAACTTGCTGGTATTAGGCAACAACAGGTATTCTGAGTAAGCAGTTAATTTGTGGTTATTGCTTAGTTGTTAATAGGTAAGGTGAGAGAGATAACCTTTCAATGAAAGCACTCCTACTCCAGAGCAACGTCCCTGGTCCCTCAATAAACTTGGGAGTCTTTGGTGGCAAAACATTAAATTGTAAGCTTCCTCCACCCAACACAAATCCATACAGCAGTCAATGCAGCACGAAGTGATAGTATATCCAAGATGGGCTGGATGGACACCCATTTCATAGCTCAGCAATGACACTGAGGCTGAGAGCGGCATATGTCAGGGACTTTGGCACATCCTACTACCAGGTTAAGAAAAATATTGAAAAATGATGGTGGGAAGTGATATGAACAATGTGTGGAAAGAAGTCTAATTTGAGAGTGGACCTGATTTCCTTAGTCTTGAACTTGATATGCCTCAAATTCCCAACACGCCATCGTTTGTACAACTGGATAGTCTTACTGAGGTCATAGAAGATGATGTGGAAGCGATATTAAATCCTTACAATGAGTCCTATGAGAGCAAGTGCTACTGCTGAAGAGAATTCAGAGTTTTCTGATGCAAAGAGCTTTAAATGGGCTCAAAGGAGCCAAATATACTTCTGGAAAAAAGGTCCTAGAAATAGGAAGCACAGCAGTGAACTGTTACAGAAAATGCCGAAAGCCCTGACCTATAACGAAGTGAATTAGGAAGAAAAGAGAAAAGACACATCTTTAGAAAAACTCAGTTCTATCTGGATTCACAGAAAGAAGTAAGAATATTAACCCAGGAAGAGAAGTTGAGGAGGAGACTAAGCCTCAAAACAGGTTGTCATGTGACTTTTCTTAGGCAAAATCACCTTGCAACTTTAAAACTAGAAGGAGTATCAGAGATTATTGACCTCCACCCAATTACCATACAGTTGGGGAAACGGAGGGCCCAGAAGTAGTGACTGACTCAAGGCTGAGCAGCTAGTAACTCATCAACCAGGACTCGAGGTCTTCTTTCACACATCTGTCCCCTGGTTGGGGTCAGAAGGCTCTGAACATAGCAACTAGCCACTGTATAATAAAACAATTCTGTAAGTTCTCTACACTCAGTTTTCTCAACTGCTCTGATTCATGGAATTATTAGAATAAAATGAAGATGTGGAATGTAGCAGTCATTGTAAAAGGCAAATAGCACTCTTCAAAAATGAAGAATTCCAACCAGATGCTATCCCCTGGGAGGTTAGGGATGGGAATTAGCTTTGTATTTTTCCCAGGTTCTAACACACATTACATGAATAACAGTGAAATGAACTGAAATACTTCCATTTTAATAAAGTCAAAATAACTTAAGACTGTGTACAACAGGGAAGCCATCTAGTAGGTCCACTTCTAAGAAGGCTGTATTCTATTTTCAAAAGAATAAATATACCCTTTGGAAAAAAAGCAGTACTGCTCTGCAACATAGTCTTAGATCTAGCAAGAATTTAGACATATAGAGGTTGTTGGAAAAAATAATTTTGATTACCTTTGCAAATTTAAGAACACAACAAGTAATTCCTAATTACTATGAAACTTATTTTCCTTATTCCTTAGTTCCCTATTTCAGTAGGGAAAAACCCTCCTGCAACTAACCTTTCCTCCATTAACAAACAAAATAAATTTAATTTAAAAATTTATACAGGACCACTCACTTAATAATTCCATGCAATGACATTACTTTAAAATATTATCAGCATTTATGAACGAACTTACTTAAACTTTTCAGTTTAAACTTACAATTCAGTTTAAGCTTAGCATTTGAATTTTCTAAAAATAGAATTGCCCCATTGATAAAACCTGACATTTCATTTACTGCCGAGTTTTAAGTGGAAGAACATGTATCAGATATTTGAATTCATAAAATGTTGGTCTTTAAAAATTCACTGTTTCTTAAACAATGTCCCTGTATTTTCTTAAACATCTTTTTTTAAGTTTTTATTTAGGGGCACCTGGGTGGCTCAGTTGGTTAAGCGTCTGACTTCGGCTTAGGTCATGATCTCACAGGTTGTGAATTCAAGCCCTGCATCGAGCTTTCTGCTGCCAGCACAGAGCCTGCTTCAGATCCTCTGTCTTCCTCTCTCTCTCTCTGCCCCTACCCCACTTGCTCACATGCTCTCTCTCTCTCTCTCAAATAAAAAAATCCAGTTAGTTAATACATAGTGTGATGTTAGTTTCAGATGTGTAATACGGTATACTACAGTACTTTGAAACTTCCACACAGTAATACCCAGTGCTCATCAGAGCAAGTGCACTCCTTAATCCCCATCACCTATTTTACCCAGCCCCCCACTTCCTCCCCTCTGGTAGCCATCGGTTTGTTCTCTATAGTTAAGAGTCTGTTTCTTGATTTGCCTCTGCCTCTCTCTCTCTCTCTTTCTCTCTCTCTCTCCTTTCCTTTGCTCATTTGTTTTGTTTCTTAAATTCCACATGAGTGAAATCATATGGCACTAGTCTTTCTCTGGCTTATTTCACTTAGCATAATATTCTCTAGCTCCATCCATGTTGTTGTAAATATCAAGATTTCATTATTTTTTATGGCTGAATAACATTCCATTGTATATATATATACCACATCTTCCTTATCCATTCATCAGTAGGTGGACACCTGGGCTGTTTCCATAATTTGGCTACCATAGATAATGCTGCTATAAACATTGGGGTGCATGTATCCCTTTGACTTAGTATCTTTGTATTATTTGGGTAATTATCTAGTAGTGCAATTGCTCGATTGTAGGGTAGTTCTATTTTTAGTTTTTTGAGGAACCTCCATACTGTTTTCCAGAGTGGCTGCACCGGTTTGCGTTCCCACCAACAGTGCAGGAGGGTTTCCCTTTTCTCCACATCTCACCAACACCTGTTGTTTCTTGTGTTGTTGATTTTAGCCATTGTGACGTGTGAAGTGATATCTCATTGTAGGTTTGATCTGTAGTTCCCTGATAATCTGTGATACTGAACATCTTTTCATAGGTCTGTTGGTCACCTGTATGTATTCTTTGGAAAATGTTCTTAAATATCTTTGCTGTTAAGTAGGATATCAAATTCCCTATGTTAATATTTATTTATTCTTTTGCATCTTCTCCGGAGGACATTCATCATTCAGCACATAAAAATGATCTCATTTCAGGGGCACCTGGGTGGCTCAGTCGGCTAAGTGTCCGACTTTGGCTCAGGTCATGATCTCACGGTTCATGGGTTCAAGCCCCACATCCAGGACCTGTGCTGACAATTTGGAACCTGGAGCCCGATTCAGATTCTGTGTCTGTCTGTCTGTCTGTCTGTCTCTCTCTCTCTCTCTCTTTCTCTCTCAAAAATAAATAAATAAACATTAAAAAAATGACCTCATTTCAGATACGGCTTAATTTCAATGGGTACATTTTTTGAAATTCAATTAACTTTCTGCCATTACTGTCAGAAAAAATGACCTGAATCGCCTCATGTGATTTTACCTCTCAGCTCTGGAGTACAGCAATATTAGTTATCTTCATCATCAGAAAGCTCAGGACTAAATTCTACCAAGTGAACTGGCATTGTTGCTGAGGAAATAAAATACCTAAGAAAAATGAATTTGGTTCTCAAATTTGGTTTCTCTCACTGAAGCAATTCCAGATAGTGTTTTTTAACATACACAGCTTTCACTGCCATCAAGACTCTCAGGGTCTTGGGGCCCCTGGGTGGCTCAGTCAGTTAAGTGTTTGACTTTAGCTCAGGTCATGATCTCATGGTTCGTGGGTTCAAGCCCCACATCAGGCTCTGTGCTGACAGCTCAGAGGCTGGAGCTTGCTTCAGATTTTGTGTCTCCCTCTCTCTCTGCCCCTTCCCTGCTGGCACTCTGTCTCTCTCTCTCTCAAAAAAAAAACTGACATTAAAACATAATTAAGACTCTCGGGTTCTTAAATTCCTGTCAACATTTTTCAATTTGCAGAGATAGCAAAGTGCCCTCAGAGCACTTTGACCCAGACCATGACCCAGAGACATAGTCGCCATCATCACATCTTGTGACACCAGTATGGTGTCACCATGAAGTCTGGTTTGTCAAAATGCAGTCTTAGATGGACTTTGCTAACCCATGACAGATAGCAATATTTTAATGTCCATTACAGCTTCCTGAAGTTTAGAAAAAACATCTTATTTCACTCACAGGAGAAGCTCCACAAGACAAAACAAACAAACAAACAAACAAACAAACAAACAAATGACTACAGGATAAAAGAAGACATCCACAGAATTTGGCCTGAGCAAACTACAACTACAGGGACTTGCTTAGCCAATAGTCTCTAGATCAGGGTGAGACAAGGAAACCAGAAGAATGGGAGCATCAATGTGTGAGCTGCATATTGTCCAGGGAGGTATGAGATGCTTATCCAAAGTCCAGACAAGGTAGATCAAGTAAATTAATTGGCTCCAGAAGTAATTCAATGAGGATCCATAGAATGCTGTAAGCAGGATCAAGTATTACTTCTGGAGGCTATATGGAGTGCAGACCATAGGCTGTGGACTCAGACACATCTGGGTTCAAATTCTGCCTACACCACTTCCTAGCTGACCGACCTTGCAAAAGTTACTTGACCTCTCTGAATCTCAATTTCTTCATCTGGAAAGTGGGGATAACACTGACCACTACCCTAGCAGGCTGCTACTGGCTTAGGGAGGCACATAAGTGTGAATGCTTAACAGTCTCTGGCTCACAGCAAGAAATTGAAAAAAGAAATTGAGGAGATCAGAGATGTAACCAAAAAATTTTACAAAAGATTATGTAGACTTGGGGCACCTGGGTGGCTCAGTCGGTTAAGCGTCCGGCTTTGGTCAGGTCATAATCTCACAGTTCATGGGTTCAATCCCCGCATCAGGCTCTGTGCTGACAGCTCAGAGCCTGCTTCAGAACCTCTGTCCCCCCACCCTCTCAAAAATAAGTAAACATTTAAAAAAAAAAAGATTATGTGGACTAAACAGAAAGGAGCAACGTCCTATCATTGCAAGTGAGAGGGCATGACAATTTCAGAAGCTCCATTTAAATCTTCTCGTGTTCTAAGTAAAATGCTGATTACTAGTACCATGTAAGCCAAATTCAGGACTAGGATAAAAGGTAGATTTCACTAATAATAGGAGATGATTTATTATAGGTAAAGGATACCTAGATATATTTTCATGATATAATTGAGAAGTTTACCACCTAAAGAGGACAAAGAGAGCTAAAAGCACAATAGTTATCAGAATATTACTTGCTAGTAATTACTAATAGTTTGAAGATGTCCCCTAAGAATTCCTTCCTTTGTCCAGATAAGTGAGAAATGACACAATAGCATTCCTCTGAAATTGTTGCCCATTTTGTACTAAAACCATTTGTTCAAGAGCTAAAAAACTCGATTACAATTTTGAGGTATACATAAAACAAGATCATATTTTTATCCTCAAAGAGGCTAAAAACAATCCTGTGCTTCAAAAACATAGCTTGATATTTGGGGAACATAGCTATTTCCATTTATCAGGGCAGGCTGCTATAATCTTGCATGTCCAGAGAGGGGTAATACAACCGAAGTGTGGAACATACATAGTTTGGATAAAATGTGTTCTATGTTAACATCTTTAGTATCTAAAAACAAGTAAAGAACAACAAAAGAAGATTTTTTAAAAATCTACAGAAAAAGTTTGATATAATCTTTGTGGCTGGTGAAGAAACTCAGAAAACAGAAAACAAATGGACCTATCAATCCCTCCCACCTCCCTTACCCATCTCGGTCTTCCCCTTTAGCAGGCACGGCATAAAATAATTTTCAGAGAAACATGAGATTTTTCTTTATCAAAGAGGGGCAGAGGTTATAAAAAGGTTGAGAAACACCTTTAGAAACCCACCAGCTGGAGAACTATTTAAACATCACTAGGGACAACATATTCTCCCCGTGAGGCATGCTACAGGAAGGAGATGAATTGAAGCCTTTAATCTCCTCTGTGGTAAATGAAGCCCCCAAAATCAGATTATAAACATTGGGATACGAGCTCACGTGGTTCCACCAAAGATTTTATTGCAGTGGCTGTGTCCGACCTTTGCTGTTATGTGTTCTCTTAGGAATATATTTAAGTCAGAGGAACAAGATCCTGGAATGAGGATTCACTTCTTCACACACTGCTAATCCTATACTCCTTTGAAAAGGAAAATGGAAAAATAAATATTACTTTTACAAATGTCAATTCTGAATGGATTTAACATATTGCTTTTGAAAATGGCCTTTCATTTGAGTGAGACTTACACTGATAAACACAATTTTTCTGTAAGAGCAAAGTCCTTCTTGCTCACACTAAGAGTCTGATTGCCCTCTGCCATGAAGCATTTGACTTCAGTACCTTCCATCCATTGAGTTCTCTGTTCACCATGTTCTTAACCCTATTTCTTCAATGTGGCTCCTCGTTAAGGTTAGATTTCTGAGTTGAAATAATATTTTACACAAAAGAAAAAAAATCACCTCTTTTTGGGTGGTGATGAGCAGTTAAAGATGATTTGCACCGCTCTGAACAACCATAGTTACAGCAAGTTCTGGTATCAGACCCGCTGCTGAATTTCTGAATGTTTCAGGGAAGTTTGTTATTAATGACAGTTCGCGGTTAGAGTACATATTTATAGTGTTAAAATTATCAGCTGATACTTGAGCTTACATTAACAGAACAACAGCAGTGTTCACATTATGAAGTGAATGAGCACACTAGGGATGACCCAATTGTGCCAATGCTAGGTTGTGGGTGACGTCAAGTGGGTTATGACACCTTGGGTCTTGCTCAGGGCCCAGGAGATAATGTAGTTAGAATAAGGCCAAGGGGACAGGAAATAAAGAGCTCAGATTGCAGAGATCCGTGGAGATGGTCTGTAGAGTTGTGTAAGAGAAATGCCTAAGCCTCCCGATAAACGTGTTCCATCTCCCCACATGACGGATGCTTAAAGACAGTGTTTACCGGCTGAACCCACAGAGCAGGGCTGCCATGCAGATAAAGAGCTGGACAAGACAGCTGAGCTCATCAGGGAAGGACTGAAATAAGGTTATAAAATCAGTGTTGAAAAACAAAGCTTTTGGATCATCGGTAGCAGCTGGGTCGATCCTCCCCCTCATACCCAGATGGGCAACTCCAAACTCTTTTGCTGTGTGCAGATGTTTTATCCCAGTGGACAGCCTTTGGACTAGACAACAACCGCATAAAGTGGGCTTCACTCCTGAGATGCTTCAGTGGGCAGTGGGTCCCCGCCATCAAACTCAGAAGACCTCTTTGAAAACCAACTGTCTAACTGTGGGCAATTTGAAGAAGCCATTGCATTTATAAGACTGACCTCTGGATATTTTTGTGACTTCATTGCCTTGCAAGCCCAAACAGGTTCATTATGAGCCAATTTTCTAGTGGATGAACAAAGGGAATAGACATCAAGTATTAGATGCCATTGGTGATTGGATACAGAGGAAGGAAGAAATTATGACATGGAGCTATACCACTAGCACTTCTCTTAAATGGAGGATTAATTTCAAAGGACTCACTATGGCTAGTTTGGTGAAGGAAACAAAATCACAGTAGAATCTCCTAAGGCATTAGAATCTCCTAAGACTCAATTATTTGCTTCAGGATAGTGAATTCAGGGAATCAATCTCGGGCTTAATGATAATTTCTACATTTTCTCTGGAACCTAATGAATCAGTTCTGGCATTTGAGTCTCCACATAATACAAAAGGGACCTAACAATTTGGAGATGAGAGAAACAAACATTGTGTATATTGGTTTGCTCTCAATTAACACGGGCTGGATAAATTTGACCGTCTTTTCAGGATTTTGGTGTCAACATCTATATCACTGATATGACTAAGACTAATATTCCATTTTCTCAATCCCTTATGATGCCTTGATTTCAAAAATGTAAGTTCTATTTAACATCTGAGTATCCATTATACCCAAGAGACAATAATCGCATATAAACATAAGTTAGCCTCAAAAGGGAGTGGAACTAATCACCGGGGTACAGTTTCTTAACAGCAGATACATATTTGTACAAGGATGGAGGCAAAATTTGGTGCTAATTCTGTGCATTTTTTCCTGGTAGCTTTCATCCGACTAAAAATTGGTCGAGATCATTGTTTTACAGTTTGAGTTATAGATTCTATTTCTATACAGCACCAGTTGCCTATCGCTTCTGAGATAAGGGAGCTTAGAGTTTATTATATTCCAGAGAGACAATACTTGATAGGATTTGAAGTCACCTCTGGTGTTTCTATTTCTATTTCACTGTTTCTATTGGAGGAACTGGCTGCAAATCTGCCAGTAGATGAAGCTGACTTATCGCTTGGAAATTCAGGAGAGGGCAAGGGGAAAGTCTTAGAAAAAATTAAGGGTAAAAGAAAATCTTAAAATATTAAACACCAGTTAAAAAAGTGAAAACATGAGTAGCAGAGTATAGTTCTTAACATAAACAATTGAAGCGAATTCAAATTCTAAACACACTTAGGACTAAAAATAGTTTTTAACTACTTTTTGCCAATGCCAAACCTCTTAAGACACTAATTGGCCTATTTTAGGCTGAAGATAGACAGACAGATCATGGATTTCAGATCATCTAAAATTCAAAGTCATAGCCTTATTTTACTAGTAGCTTTTGAATAGAACAGGCAATTTTAGTAGAAGAAATATTTTTGTTTTATTTTGTCTTGTTTTTGAGAGAAAGAGAGAGATACAGAGAGACAGAGAGAGCCCCAATAGTATAAGTTTAAAAATGTGAATGATCTGAAATAGTAGGAGCCAATATAAAATAACAATCATCAGAGGGGTGCCAGGGTGGCTCAGTTGGTAAAGCGTCCAACTCTTGATTTTGGCTCAGGTCATGATCTCACAGTTGGTGGGACCAAGACCTACATCAGGCTCTGCCTCGACAGCACAAAACATGCTTGAGATTCTCTCTCTCCCTCTCTCTCTGCCCCTCTCCTACTCACACACACACACACACACACACACGCACGCACGCTCTTTCTCTCTCTCTCAAAAAAATATTTAAGTAAAAAAAAAAGTCATCAGAGCAATAAAGGGAATTTAATGAAGTGAAGTTTGCCTACCTATTTCCAAGCAAGCCAAAAGCCAGAATTCACTGTTTGAAATACCAAATATATCATTGGGAGCCACCAACATTGGAAAGGAAGGACCATCTTGTTGAATAACATAAGCCTAGACCCCTTTACAGTAGACACTTGATAAGTATTTCTTACATGAATCGCATGTGAAGATTCCAGAAACTCCACAGTCTTAGACCAACTAGCACCGGCCTCCTGGCCAGCACAAAACCTATAGCGCTTTTAAAAGTTATGTCTCGGTTCTGAGATGAATCCACAGGACAGAGAGCTCTTAGCAATATTAAAAAGGGACTAATTTTTCAGAGCTGAGTACGAATGACGTGATGACATGGAGAACAGAGGGAACAGAGAGGGAGGACTTTATAAATAAAGTATATACATACGTCACGTTTGTTGGAACACCTAGACCAGCTTATAGCTACAACCAGTATCTGACTGGTAAAGGGAGTAGCAGTGTATTCATTCTTATAAAGACCTGTAGCCGATCCTATCATACATCAGCAAGGCAAGCCTTCCATGATTTAATAAATGCCTAAACATGGATTTTTCTTACATGTATATGCATGCTCGGTAAGGTGCGGCATGCATAAATCAGAATCCAATGCAAAATTCTACTCACAGATGACAGATTTTCAACAGTCTGACCTTAACCTTCAGTTAATAAAAGCACTTTTGTGTTCGAAATACACCTATTCATGATATGCAACTCATTTTATCTTGTTTCCATACGGATGGGACTGGCAATGGGGGAAACAATGACAAATCTGTCTCGACTGGAAGTGTTCTATCAACCCTCCCTCCTCTCCACTCCATCTCCTGCTCCCTGGCCCCCAGCCGTGGGGCCAAGAGAAGGAGCGGCATTAGGAGGCTAATGGGGGTGACTGCTATTGGCCACATCTTTGCACTTAGGCCCATGTCCGTCCAGCAGTGGAAACAAAGGTCTGCACCCTGCTAGCCAGCGCCATGCTGCTTCTGTCCCTGGCACTCCTTACCAAGGCGACAGAAGGGCAAAACCGTCCATTTCCATTCTGGTCCTCCATCCCCTCCCCCTGCCGAGCCTGGGATAGGCATTAAGTAAGGCTGCCTTTGCGGAGAGCATTCCCCCCCCCCAACACGCTCTCACAAGCCCCCTTTGTTCCCTGCCCTCCGCCGCACTATATGCTGCAGCAGCAGCCGTCCAGATGTTCTCTATCACAGCCTGAGCCGTGCCAGCAAACTTTGGCACGCATGAAAGTGCGCTGAGTACTGGCCCTCCAGAAATACCTTATCCCCCCTCTGATTTCTGCAAATATTTTTAAATGTTAATGGGTTCCACTCACCCACAACCTAGGGGGAGGTTACAGAACAGGGCTCTGTGTGTCCAGCAAATTAGCAGCCCGAGGATACTGCGTGGCGCCTGGGTTCTGTCCGCCCTTGGGCGTTGGCTAGGGTTCTCCAACCTTGAACTGCGGAGGCCGGCTTGCCAGCGCATAGCTTTCTAGTGACAGAGGTTACATGGGCAGTTGGCAGGAAAGCTACTCCAAGCTACAAAAAAGAAAGGACCCTATCTTACTCTGAAACTTCTGAAAGCAAGAGAGATCCTTTGAGCATCACTGAAATAAGATTTTGAAATGAGTATTTTTCCTCTTACTCATTCTCCAGTTCAATACATGGGCACAAAACAATCTGATGTGTGCTCTCACTCTGGGTGTCAGGCACTGTCTGAAGTACCTTAATGATAGAAAATGCTACATTTTCTCAGTGCAAATTTTAATAAAATGGAAATTTGGATCTTTTATATATAGGTGGGAAAGTGATATGTATTTGGAAAGAGAAGAATAGACAATATGTTTGTCATAGGAGAGACTTACTCATCTTACTTGCATTGTGACAGCTGTTTTAGGGACCAGCTGGAGGCCTCTAGAAAGCCCTCTATACTCCAAAGATAATTGAAAGCCAAACTTGAAGAGTCTTTGTTTTTAATCCTGTCCTGATAATCTCACTGGTCCCTCTGGAGACAAACTGCCTACATGTTATCCACGTCTAGGCCCTTGTCTCTCCATGGCTACAGCTCTCTTGCTTATAAAGTCGCACTGGGCGAGGTGGGGAGTCCACAGGTCCTGTCCCTGCCCACGCTGCGGAGTGGAGGGGCTGGTGCTCAGGTCTTCTGTCTCCCGGATGCGAGCTTCAGAGAATCACACAGGGATCCAAAGACTTCAGAATGTGCCAGGTACGCCATCAGTGTTCCTACTTCAAGTAAAGTTTTGTTCTACCGCTTTCCAGTGAGGAGGAGTAGAGAATGAGGAGAACTTCAGTTTGATCTGCCTGCGGAGCAAATGCAGGGTGACACTCCAGAAAACCCTTGAGAATCCTGAGAAGTAAAATCATCTACCCACACATCAGCCGGGGCCCTGAGAAAGGACACCACACCTCACGGCCCACATTCAAGTGATTTTCTATTCTGCTGTCTTCGTTAGCATCTTTTAACTCTTCCTACCCAAGAGGAAGGACTACCCAAGAGGGTAGGACTGTCCTGTGCAACCAAGCAAATGGTTTGAATGTTCATTACAGGAATTTTCCAAAAGACCTGCCAATTCTTCAATGGGAAGTACTGACCAACAGGCATGCCCTTGGAGTTATTGAATCCCTTGCCTCAAAATCTTCCCCTTGATCTTTCTACTAATCCCGGACTCTTACCCAATTCCCCACATGGAAAGATCAGATTTAGGCAAAACTTCCAATCTGCAGTACATTCTGACATTACCTTTTCTCCAACCCCTTCTAGACACTGCCAAAGCTCTTTGAAGGGAGGCTTATTCCTGACCACACTAAGCAATAAACTCAGCTCTCTCTTACCAACAGACTACCACTGGGTGATATTTAGGCAGCCAGCTCTGGACACTTTTCTGTTTAACTGTAACCTGAGATGGGACTAACATTTTGAGACTTTGAATTTTATGCTTAAAACTGGGGGGAAGTGGGAGGAATTTTTCAACTATCTATCTTCTTCCTCTCAGAATTATTCTTTTCCATTATTTAAAAGGTTCTGAGAGGGGCGCCTGGGTGGCTTAGTCCGTTAAGCGTCCGACTTTGGCTCAGGTTGTGGTCTCGCGGTTTGTGAGTTCAAGCCCCACATCGGGCTCTGTGCTGACAGCTCGGAGCTTGGACCCTGCTTCAGATTCTGTATCTCCCTCTCTCTCTGCCCCTTCCCCGCTCATGCTGTTTTTCTCTCTCTCTCTCAAAAATAAATAAATAAAATATTTAAAAGGTTCTGAGAAAATTAAAATACTGAAGTTAAGAAGAATTTCCATTATGCATTAATTCTAAAAAGAAAGTTAAATAATCTTAAGAAGCAAAAGCTTACTTAATGAGCTCAAAATATAGGCAGGGCCCATGTCTTCAATCTCCAAATTTAAGTCACAACAAATTAATTAATTTGGTGCAAACTGAAACACCTCTAAATGTTTACCTCAATGTCAACTCACTTGGATTTTTCTGATGTGGGAAAACCTAGCATACAGAATTTTATTGTTAGCAGTCCCTGCAAGTGTGGCTTGCTCTGGGTCTATAATGATAAGACTCCAATAAAGGGGCTGTCTGGATAACAGGCAAAAGAGTGTAACCAGGATAAGAGCACCCATTGAAATTTACTAAACTTATTCTCAACCCACAACCAAAGCACAGTTATAAATGCCTGATATAAGATAGGTGTCTCACCAAAGAATATGATTATAACTACAAAGACACTAAAATCTCTGGACAAGAAGTGTGCTGAGCCAAAAGAAAGAACTAGAGGGTAATCACTCCCAATGTATAAATGCCTTTGTTTGAATAAGATAAAATTTAAAAAAAAGGAAGTACAAACCCAGTGGAGATTTTAGGTACAATAGTGTTTTGTTTTGTTTTAATTTTTTTTAACGTTTATTTATTTTGAGAGAGAGACAGAGTGAGAGTGGGGGAGGGGCAGAGAGAGAGGGAGACACGGAATCTGAAGCGGATTCCAGGCTCTGAGCTGTCAGCACAGAGCCTGATGTGGGGCTCCAACACATGTACCATGAGATCATGACCTGAGCTGAGGTCGGACGCTTAACCAACTGAGCCACCCAGGTGCCCCGGTACAACAGTGTTTCTAAAGCTAAGTCAGTAAACTTTAGCGAGGAGCCTGCAAAAACTTTGGCTTTTCTTTAAAAGAGGTCTGCAAGTTTGAGCTTTGAGGACCCTTGCTACACACTCTAAATCTTAACTGAAGCCAATATAAAGAAGACAAGACTCCTGGTTCAAGAAGGCAGCTAAATATAATTGTTGATGTGTTCTACCTCCCCCCAATCAGAGAAAGCATAAAAGTCAAAATAAATCCACAGTAAGCCTGCAGTGCCAGAAAGGATATCATCAGTGTCCATGAACAGTGAGAATTTTCTGGCAGATGAAATCAGACTGACTGCAAATTCCAAAAGATACACACACACACACACACACACACACACACCTAATCCCATAAAAATGAAGGAGAGAATCTCCTGAAAATCTGAGTTTACCTAGTTGAATCCTAGATTAAACCCATGAGTCAGAGACAGCAAGGGCTAGGAGGAATGGGCCCAGAGTGGGCAGGTAATTACAGGCAGCAGAACAGCTGAGCCTGCCTCCACACACAGAGCCACTTGCTTTGGTGTTGCCCCAAGGGAAAGCACCGATACTGGTCTCCCCTAAAAATGGGAGTCCTGATCCAGGATGGACAGAATGGGCTGTGGGAGAAGTACGTGCCCCCAGCTATCATAAACGCTGGGAGATCTCACAGAAGAAAGCGAGTACCTCGTAACCTCCTGCACCCCAGCCTGCCTACGTCAATACCTCTCC
This sequence comes from Prionailurus viverrinus, assembly GCF_022837055.1. Taxonomy (NCBI): domain Eukaryota; kingdom Metazoa; phylum Chordata; class Mammalia; order Carnivora; family Felidae; genus Prionailurus; species Prionailurus viverrinus. The sequence goes on from NC_062577.1 coordinate 10,463,228, forward strand.
TTTGCACAACCAACAGAGCCGGGGCTCATGTACTCATTAGCAAGGGACAAGGATCATTCCCCAGGCTGATGGAATTTGTTCTAACAAGCAACCGTGATCAGCCTAGCCTGAGGGGTTTTAACTTGTGCCATATGGACTTCTCTGTCTGATCCTGCCTATGGAGCCCTTCTCAGAATGTTTTGAAATGTTTAATATTAAAAAAAAAAAAAACTTATAGGATTATAAAGGAAGCCAATTACATTGGAATGAAAGTATCAAAATATTTTTTAAATTATGATATAAAAATATACTCGTTTCTTTATTAAAACATAAAATGAAAAGATCTAGCAAACGCTGCCAAAGTTTTGAAGCAGCGATGATAATAATCCACAACTTACAAACTAATGTGATATAGAAAGTCTGTGATTTCCATCAGGAACAAAGTCACAGATACTGCTAATATTCCTGCAGTTGTTGCCTATATTCATAATTGAAGGAATTGCTAAATTTCATTTTTAAGCCAGTAAAATAATATCATTTTTCCAATCTAAATGCATGAACATCCTGAATTCTATCCAGGGACTCCTTATTGGTCTGTGGTCCCCAAGCTAAAAATCTCTGATGGTAGACCTTCATCTACAAATATGAACAGGCAACCAAATATCAAGTGCATGAGAAGGTCAACCAAATGTTTTAAAAAGCACAACATTCCATAAAAGAATTAATTCCCGAGGAAGAAAAACATAGAGTATTGGAAAGAATCATTAAAAACCTACAATTAAAAAACTATGGATGGTTTCAAAAGGAAAAGATGCCAAATTAAAAAAAGAAAAAAAAACCCACCTCAAAACAGGATGCAATGAGAAAGAAGCTGAGTTTGTAGAAATTATCAAGATTATTGAAATATGGGCTGAATTGCAGAATGAATGAGACTTTGGATGAACATAGTGAATTGGAGGGTAAACTGAAAGATTCTATTGGAATTCAGTGAAAAGAACAAAGAGATTAAAACGATGACAGAAAAGATGAGATACGTACGTCTAAAAGCTCTAGTCTAAAACTCCCATCTAGTAGGAGTTCAAGAAAGAGAAAACAAAAAATAGAAAGAAAAAAATCAAAACAAGAACAGCAAAACAAAATTTCTCCCAGATGAACAGTCTCTTCATATTGAAAGAGCCCATAAACAGTAGTGCAAGAATCCATGAAGACACATTCCACTAAAATATACAAGCTCCAACAAGAAGTAGTACATTGTAATAAACTATGAAAAAGAATATAACCAAGCGGAAAAAAAAAATTAAAACAGCACCAGACTTCTTATCTGCAATACTAGATGCTAGAAGACAACACAACAATACTTTAAATTAACAAGGGACAATTAGAATTCACATACAAAACTAAACCATCATTTAAAAACTAGGGCATATAAATTAAATTAAAACCAGGGCAAATAATAACATGCGAAGTCCGAGTTGAACACCTACAACCTTTCTGAAAAAATACAAAATAATTTTTTATAACTAAAACTGAATTCAAGAAAGAAGATAACGTAAGAAAAAAATTGTAACCAAAATAAAACCTGCAGATAAGTTCCAATAGCAACTGATAGTTGACTAAAGTTAACTCAGCTGCTAAGAAATTATTCCTAAGGAATCAGGAATCAGAAACACAATGATAGGAGAGAATGCAAATACACCCAATCAATCAAAAGGATTCCAAAAAATCTTAAAATGCAAGTTGATAGTATGGTGTTAAAAAAAAAAAAAACGTGCTAAAGGAGCACCTGGGTGGCTCAGTTGGTTGAGCTTCCAACTTCAGCCCAGGTCATGATCTCAGAGCTCATGGGTTAGAGCCCTACGTCGGGCTCTGTGCTGACAGCTCAGAGCCTGGAGCCTGCTACGGGATTCTGTGTCTCCTTGTCTCTCTGCCCCTCCCCTGCTCATGCTCTGTCTCTCTCTGTCTCATAAAAATAAATAAATGTTAAAAATTTTTTTAAAATATGTTAATGGATGTATGTGTTCTGGAAGATGGAAGATTTTCATAGGTTCTGATTAATTCTAGATGTTAATAGTAAAGTTGATATCACTGTTATTATAAATATATAAAAATATTTCTAAATTAGCATAATATGAACACCATATATTATTTTCCCCCTTTGCTTTGGGCCTAAAAGTTTTCAGAGACAAAATTGGGATGCAGCTCTAGAAAGTGTAAGACTTTGAAACCTGGTTTTTGTGTACTATTCTCATTCTTGATTCCATTTTTCCTATCTTTATGTTCCTTTAGATTTCCTTACTTCTTTAAAAAATTTATTTGCACATGTGTATATATGTACGTATTCGCATTTATATGTGTGTATATACATGTTTAAGGTGACGTATATGTATCTGGCCTAGATAGAAAAAATATACATTTACAGTTTGATATGATTTAATTAACTAAAGGCAAGGGTATAGTTTAGCCACATTACTATTTAATCGCCGTCTTATTAATGTAATCCAGAGATCATCCAGCCCAGGACTGTCCTAACCTTAAAATGGTTTTCAAACTGCCTACTCATTTGAATACCAATGATAGCTTCACTGTACCTCTTAGCCACATGTTGAAAGAACCTTAGGTCAATTAAATTACATAAAAGAAGAACCCTAAACATTCAAAGCTCAGCTAAGTACAGTAATGAGTATGCTTCTTTAACACAAAACCAAACCAAACCAATACTTGAGGCATAAGAGTGCATTGACTCTTGTATGGAACCAGAAAAGATCCAAAATAGCTCAAGTAAGGTTGAAAAGGAAAACCAAAGCTGGAGGCATCACAATCCTGGACTTTAAGATGTATTACAAAGCTGTAATCATCAAGATAGTATGATACTGGTACAAAAACAGATACACAGATCAATGGAACAGAACAGAGAACCCAGAGATGGACCCACAAACATATGGCCAACTAATCTTTGACAAAGCAGGAAAGAACATCCAATGGAAAAAAGACAGTCTCTTCAACAAATGGTGTTGAGAAAACTGGACAGCGACATGCTGAATGAACTTGGACCACTTTCTTACACCATACACAAAAAATAAATTCAAAATGGATGAAAGACTTAAATGTAAGACAGGAAGCCATCAAAATCCTAGAGGAGAGAACAGGCAACAACCTCTTTGACCTCAGTCGCAGCAACTTCTTACTTGACATGTCTCTGGAGGCAAGGGAAACAAAAGCAAAAATGAACTATTGAGGCTTCATCAAGATAAAAGGCTTCTGCACGGTGAAGGAAACAATCAGCAAAACTAAAAGGCAACCGGTGGCATGGGAGAAGATATTTGCAAACGACATATCAGATAAAAGCCTGGTATCCAAGATCTATAAAGAACTTATTAAACTCAACACTCAAAAAACGAATAATCCAGTGAAGAAATGGGCAAAAGACATGAATAGACACTTTTTCAAAGAAGACATCCAAATGGCTAGTTAACAGATACATGAAAAGATGCTCAACATCACTCATCATCAGGGAATTACAAATTAAAACAACAATGAATACCACCTCACACCTGTCAGAATGGCTAAAATGAACAACTCAGGCAACCACAGATGTTGGTGAGGATGTGGAGAAAGAAGAACTCTTTTGCACTGCTGGTGGGAATGCAAACTGGTACAGCCACTCTGGAGAACAATATCAAGGTTCCTCAAAGAATTAAAAATAGAACTACCCTATGACCCACCAATTGCACTACTAGGTATTTATCTAAAGGATACAAGAGTGCTGCTTCAAAGGGGTACATGTACCCTCAATGCTTATAGCAACACTATTGACAATAGTCAAAGTCTGGAAAGAGCCCAAATGTCCTTTGACAGATGAATGGATAAAGAAGATGTGGTGTATATATATACATACATACAATGGAATATTACTCGGTGATAAAAAAAAAAGAACGAAACCTTGCCATTTCTAACAACGTGGATGAAACTAGAGGGTATTATGCTAAGCGAAATAAGTCAGTCAGAGAAAGACAAATATATGATTTCACTGATATGTGGAATGTAAGAAATACAACAGATGAACATGGGGAAGGGAAGAAAAAATAAGATAAAAACAGAGAGGGAGACAATCCATAAGAGACTCTTAAATACAGAGAACAAACTGAGTGAGGGCTGCTGGCGGGGTGTTGGGTGGGGGGGGATGGGCTAAATGGGTGATGGGTATTAAGGAGGGCACTGGTTGGGATGAGCGCTGAGTGTTATATGTAAGTGATGAATCACTAAATTCTATTCCTGCAATCATTATTACACTGTATGTTAACCAACTTGGATTTAAATAAATTTTTTTAAAAAGTACATTGATTAAAAGCCCAAACCTTTGAGGCAGACTGCCTGGGTTAATCCCAATTACTAGGTGTGGCAAGTTGGTAAGTTATTGAAACTCTTTGTTCTTCAGTTTCCTCATCTGTAAAATGTAGGGAAGTGGGGTGAGTAATAAGAAGGTTGTAAGGATTCAGCAAGATAATGTGTGAGAATCTCTTAGAGTAGAGATTACTGGGGTTAACATTAGCTATAATTATTTTAATATTTTCCTGGAAAACATTTTTCCCAGGACCATATTAACATTCTGTAATACAAATGATGATTGCTTTGAAAAATCCAGCTCAAAGCTCACTCAGAGCAAAACAGATTCTTTATGAACCACAAGTAACATAAGTAAAAAGTGACTTCTTCAACTTTTTCTCTTTCCATTCATTTTGTCAGACCACATATCTACTAGCCACTAACGTTTATAACAGGAATTTTCTTAAAATGCTCCGTCTGAAAAATGACGAAGTCCTGTTGAAATCTTCCCAGGTGATTTATGCTCATAGTAACCATACTAGTCTATCTTACCCAGTTAAACCAATTTTCCCATTAATTTAGGCTTTTATAACTGATGACTTCCATACTGCATGCTATAGCAAATATTCAGTGGTTTGCTGCAGCAGGCTCGCATCGATTAGTAAAAGGTGATTTACACATCTCTTACCTCCACATTTTATATTTGCACTATTAGGAATCATCAAATCAAAGTGGTTATTGGCTTTTTTTTTTTTTCCTGGAGAGCATTTGGATAAAGGTCACCAGTTCATCACCGCCTCTTGTCCAAAATAACCAGCTTTGTAAAGTCCCAGAGTTAAGAGTACACTCAGGATCTTTTACAAGGCAGCTTTTATAATGCAAAGAGCAGGTAGGTATAAGACATCCTGATTTACATATATAAAAGAGATATAGCGTAAAAACAAAAAAAGAAAAAACCAAAGTGTTTCTATCTGGAATATCATATTCATGAATATAACTTTCTATTCTGGTTTAAAAATCTTTTCAGACACAACAGTAACTATTGTGGTAATGATGTAGTTTGATTCCACATACTAAATTAACTTGGAAATATTGATACATGATGTAAGTGCTCTTCGAAATTCAGTCTGTTTTATTCAAAGAAGTTTAAATTCAGAATATTTTATTTTGTTCTGGAAATTTTATAAAGGGATTTTGCCAAAAGCATTAAATATTTGATTTTACTTGTTAAGATTTGCAGGAACTGCTTTAAATTTATTATAAAAAATAACAGCAACAGCAACACATTTTCCCCTTTCATTAAGGTAGTGAAAAAACGAACTTTAAGAGCTTTTCCATAAAAATGCTCTAAAATATTCCATTAAAATTAAAAGGCAACTGCCATTTCACACGTGGTCAGATTTAACTATTCAAAGTTATTTTAGGTATATCAGCCCCCAAAGACCAAAGTACCTGAGAGTCCAGCTGTGTTCAAAGATCTCCAGAACGCAGCCTCCAAAGCTGAATAGGCCTGATACAAAGGGTTGTTAGACCTGGAAAGGAAAGGATAATTCTGGATTCCATATAGTATTTTATCTCCTAAAAGCCCATACTTGATTAGAAGTTTCTTTTTTTTTTTTTTTAAGTTTATCTATTTATTTTCAGAGAGAGGGAAAGCATGAGTGGTGGAGGAGCAGGGAGAGAGAAGAGAGAGAGAGAGAGAGAGAGAGAGAGAGAGAGAGAGAGAGAGAGAGAGAATCCCATGCAGGCTCCACACAGAGCCTGACACGGGGCTCAAACCCACGAACTGTGAGATCATGACCTGAAATAAAGTCGGCCTCAACTGACTGAGCCACCCAGGCGCCCCTTGATTAGAAGTTTCTTAAGGAAATAATCATCCTGCAATGGTCAAGGGGAAATCTAGAATAGAGCAAGCTTAGAACAAAAGTCCAATCCAACATTGAGAGCGTGTGACCACACCACCCCCACCCCCGCCTGTGTCAAAATTGATGAATTGGGAATCTTAATAGCAAGCAGTCTTCCAGGGTTGTGAGAAATAATGGCATTTCAGTTGAAATCTTAAGCTCCTGTGATTATAAAAAGTATCTTTAAAATGCTACAATAATATGAATATTTGTCGTTAAATATTATACTCCTCCTGGTATGGTTCTCCTTGCCCAGTTGTGTTTTATAGCAATATTTATGCATTTGAAATATGGTTCAAACATTGGTTTGCCACAGAGATATGTAGTTTCCTGCGTGAGTAACTTATTTATGTATTTCTTAGGGTGGTCCATTACACATATGTTTAATTAGCCTGAGAAGCAGATTGTTAAATACTTGTTTAAATGTCCCAAATATCAAGAAATAAGAGTACCCTATATTTTTCAGGAATTTATTATTGACTTTTGCACTTAAACCTTAACAACCTTTCACCAGTATCCTTGTTAGGGTCTCCCAGAACCCCAACAAACTTTGACATAACTTACTTTTACCTTAATACCAGATGCTTATGTCTTTGGAATTTCATTTTTTGGTATAAATGAAAGTTGTCCCAAAAAGTGAACTAATGACTACAAGATAAAAAAAATATGGACACAAATGATACAGAAAGTACATTTAAAGGCCAAGAGACTTGTCAGTATTAACATCTTACTCCCAGAACCGGTGTTAGAAATAGGATTTGGGGGTGAGAGTGTTTTTGTTTAGTTTGTTTAATGTTAAATGAAAAATACAGGTCTTGAGGCCATCCATACTTGGGGTAAAATTCTGACTCGTCCATTTACTCATTTATTTGACCGAGAACATCACTCCTCTTCAAGTGACTCAGATTTCATCAGATTTCCTTCCAATTCTATCAAAAAATGAGAAAACAAGAATAACGAACACCCTTTTAATGATCTTATTTACACAGATATGGTATTAATACTGAGAAAAGCTAGACCAGCAGCAACTTTCAGTTTTGGCCTTGCCTTTTCTCAAAACATCCCCGTTAAGGACCTCTGGGCACTTTGCTCAGAATCATTTCTTATTGTCAAGTATGGCTATACTATTATTTAAAGTGAAGGATTTCCTCAACTTCCCACACACCCCCAGTACTTGCTCTGTAGGCCACTGGCTTGCCTTCCACCTGAATCAAGGAAGGGGCAATTTCCAGTCTACTTGCCTGTGCGTTTACTGTGAGCTTAACTCTGTTTGTTGGAAAGCCGCCATTACATTTACAAGAGCCTAAGGGATATTGGGTGGCTGTCATCTTTCTCTGGCTCCCTCTCACCACACCAAATGCCCTGGCAAGGTTGCTGCACCTGGACACTGCGTTCCCTGCAGAGCACCTTGTTACCCAAATTATGGAATATTTGGACCGAGTTCAGAGAAGAGTTACTAAAAGGATTAAGTGACTGAGGGGACCAATTTATAAGGAACTCAGAAATGTTTGGTTAAGTGGTAATTACCTTAAGAAGGTGGGGTGGCTCTGACATTAAGTTTGAATTTCAAGCCATACTTGGCCACAAGGCCTCTTTTTAGGCCTCCACATTCAGAAATACTCTGAAGAAGGGGCAGAATCTCCCTCTTGCTCGGCCCTCTGACCACTGCACAGGCTGCTTGGGTGGTATTCACACTCCAGTGCAGTGACTTATACATACAGGCATAGCAGGCAACATTACAAAGCAGAGAGCTCATTTACAAAGGCCAAAGGATGGGGTGCCTGGGTGCCTCAGTCGGTTGAGTGTCTGCCTTCTGCTCAGGTCATGATCTCATGGTTCATGGGTTCGAGCCCCAAGTCGGGCTCTGTGCTGACCACATGGCACCTGCTTGGGATTCCCTGTCTCTCTCTCCCTCTCTCTCTGCTCCTCCCTGACTCACACTTTCTAAGTAATAAATAAATAAATTAAAAAAAAAAAAAGGCGGCCAAAGGATGCTTAAAGGAAAGTCTTCTCAGGAATCATAAAGAACAGGCCTAAGCTGTGAAGGGCTGGTCCCTCCATCCCATTTAAGCACTGACTTATCCACACCCCATTGCCAATCTCTGCTTGATGGGTGGTACCATTTAATAAGAGCCGCTGAGCCCAAGTGTGCAAGTCTGTATAAAATACACTGCTTGGAATTCCTTTAAGAATGACAGTTCCCACCTGGCCAAAGAGGAAAACCTAACACCTGTAACAGTTAAGGAGGCTGAAAGAGATAATTCCTCATAGCAGCATTCCCCAAAATGTTTTCCAGGTGATCTTACTGTGTGTTACACACATTTAAAAAGAAAAGAGCTAAAAACTGGAATAAATGAGGTCAAACTGTGTGTGTGTGATGTGTGTGTGTTTAAACAGTAATATCTCTCAGAGCCATTTGTATGCTGAAGTCTGTTGTGTCCCACTAAGAGGGGTGGTGTATATACTATTTCCCAAATTCAGATTGGGCTTGGAATGCTTTACTTCTTAAGTATGGATTCTTTGTGTTCACAGCCATCTCCACAATGCCTTCTATAATACTGCCTTCAGTAAACAAATAATGAAATGTATGGACCAGCCTAGGCTAGAACATGGGTTCTAAATCTAATCCACTCCTCTTTCTGCCACATTGATATTCTACTTACTCTTCATTTACAAGAAGCTTTTCATCTTCTATCAACGAAATGAAATTTGTTAACTAGAAGCAATGACTTGAAGCTACTAAAGGTCAAGCTTAAGGGCCTTCCACTTGCTTGAGGCTTCCAAGTGTGTTACTTATTTTTTTTTTTTTAAGGAAGCCCCACAACACTGTATAGTCTCCATGTCCTGCAAACGCTGCTGCTACCATTGAGGATGAAAACGGCCCAATGGGTTTTCACCAAATGTACAAGTTGTGATTGAGACCGTCTAACTAAAATTACTAATGGCATGACAGACTAAAATGCACTTTGGACTACTCTGGGGTCACCTCTGAGAGAGAGGTATTTGTCTTCCTGTGACGCTAAAATGTACGTCTAAATGAGAACTAAACCTAGATTCATTCTTTCTGTAATCTTCATAATTACATTAACTTCAACCATTCACTTCTTAGCATTCCTGTTAAGACATTTGTCACATCTACTATTTTTTTGTTTTTTAATTTTTTTTAATTTACATCCAAATTAGTTAGCATACAGTGCAACGATTTCAAGAGTAGATGCCTTAGTGCCCCTTACCTAATTAGCCCATCCACCCTCCCACAGCCCCTCCCATAACCCTGTTTGTTCTTCATAGTTATGAGTCTCTTCTGTTTTGTCCCCCTCCCTGTTTTTATATTATTTTTGTTTCCCTCCCCTTATGTTCATCTGTTTTGTCTCTTAAAGTCCTCATATGAGTGAAGTCATATGATTTTTGTCTTTCTCTGACTAATTTCACTTAGCATAATACCCTCCAGTTCCATCCACGTAGTTGCAAATGGCAAGACTGCATTCTTTTTGGTGACTAATACTCCATTGTATATTATATATACCACATCTTCTTTATCCGTTCATCCATCGATGGACATTTGGGCTCTTTCCATACTTGGGCTATTGTTGATAGTGCTGCTATAAACATTGGGGTGCATGTGCCCCTTCGAAACAGCATACCTATATCCCTTGGATGAATACCTAGTAGTGCAATTGCTGGGTCGTAGGGTAGTTCTATTTTTAGTTTTTTGAGGAACTTCCATACTGTTTTCCAGAGTGGCTGCACCAGCTTGCATTCCCAACATCTACTATTTTTTTTTAAATAAGTACCTTACCTTAGTCTTCCTTCCACTCTCCCCACCTCTCGATATTTTAAGACAATGAATAACCACTCTGAAATCATCACGTTGTAAATATTACCACAGCTCAAATTCCTTCTGACGACCATCTGAAGTTTTGCATCAATTTTTCCCATGAGTGGGGACTGACATATTTAAGCTTGAATCTACAGTACTGTAATTTGGTATTCTACTTCAATTCTTTAAGAGCTTCATTTATATTGATTTTGTCTTTTGGAATTTCCTGTAGGCTGCCTCAGATAAAATAATTTCCAGCCTGATCTTCATCTTGTCTGATCTCTGGTTTGACACTACGCCTTCAAAATCACATCTTATTACTTAATCCAAAGCAAACTCTTTATTAAGAATATTCAATCAGTAACATTAACAGACCGGCCTTGGTAATTCATTTTCACCATGATTGATGAACCAATGTTTAAGCTTTGACTATTGATACTCAAAGCTTTGCAAATTTCTTACCGACTATTCATAATTTAACAAGATATGCCAACAACCACACACACAAATCACTATCCAACCACTCTGTCTTAAACCAAATCCAGGCTTTACTCTCTCATTTTTTAAGTAAACTTATAGCACAAATTATAAAACTAAGACTGAGTGTAAAAGCCAAACATTTTACCTTCCTGTGTTTCCTTCCCACATCTTCCTGAGTTGGTGACTATGAAAATATGCTAAGCCCAAAATAGCAGTTGTATTCTGCCAGGTTGGCCTCAGTCATTTCCAAGCCAAAGGGGAATTGACAGACACCCCCTTTACAAGTCTGGTGTTTGTAAATATCCAATGAAATGACTTCATTCAGTCAATTATTTCTGGAGAAAGCTGGCAGAATAACGTAGTAATTAAACTGAGGACTGATGGAAACTGTTAAACAGGAGAGTTATTTTGCACAGCAATTCACGTTAATGCTTTTAATGGATTTTCATTTTTAAAAAATGCTTGAAATACTAGGGCAATTAAAAGGAATTGCCTCTTCACTGAGAAACATGTTTAAAATTCCAGTGAAGATAGCATACGGAAAAGAAGGAGAAACTCAGTTTTCCAGTATCATCTTAGAGTCGGTATGATTTAAGTATGATGAATTGTGAAATCAAAACACAACTGTATTCAGATGTAAGTAGAAAAGGTGTCCTAAAGCCAGAACATCATACACTCAAGCCTCAATTGCCTTTGTGCTAGGTATTCACTTCAGAGTGAATATTCTCTCTGCAGTATATGTTTGCTCTGTCCAGTTTCCCTTTGGTTCCTCCAACTGGCCACCAGCATACCTTGATTCATCCAACCAGTCATTCATTTAGGCAACAATATTGAGCCACCACTTGAGGCACTGTTCTAGTTACTCGTTATGTAGCAAAACTACGTTCCCATATACCTATCCTAACTGCCCAATGATTGTGTACTTGGAGACAGACAAAAATTTTAATACAAAGTAATAAATTGGAATCCAAAAGCTGATGGAAAGAGCCCTGAATACTTCCCAAAGGAAAATGCAAGCTGTTAAATTAGTTACAGCACTTCATTTTTTAATTAAATTTTTAATTTTAATTCCAGTACAGTTAACTTATAGCATTGTATTAGTTTCAGGTGTACAATATACTGATTCAACAATTCTATATATTACTCAGTGCTCACTATAAGTGTACTCCTTAATCCCCATCACCTATTTCCCCCAATCCCCCCCTCCCCTCTGATAACCGTTAATTTGTTCTCTATAGCTAAGAGTCTATTTCTTGGTTTGTCTTTCTTATTTTATTCCTTTGCTCATTTGTTTTGTTTCTTATATTCCACATAAGTGAAATCATATGGTATTTCTTTCTCTAACTTATTTCGCTTAGCATTATACTCTCTAGCTCCATCCATGTTGTTGAAATGGCAAGATTTCATTCTTTTTTATGGCTGAATGATATTCCATTGTGTGTGTGTGTGTGTGTGTGTGTGTGTGTGTACTGGAATCTTCTTACCCATTCATACATTGATGGATACTTGGGCTACTTCCATAATTTGGCTATTGTAAATAATGCTGGCATAAACACAGGGGTGCATGGATCCCTCTGAATTAATGTTTTTGTATCTTTTTGGTAAATACCAAGTAGTATGATTACTGGGTTGTAGGGTAGTTCAATTTTTAACTTTGGGGAGAATTTCCATACTGTTTTCCACAGTGGCTACACCGGCTCACATCCCCACCAACAGTGCATGAGGGTTCCTTCTTCTCCACATCCTTGCAAACTCTTGTTTCTTATGTTTTTGATTTTAGCCATTCTGACAGGTGTGAGATGATCTCACTGTAGTTTCGATTTGCATTTCTCTGATGAGTGATGTCGAGCATCTTCTCAAGTGTCTGTTGGCCATCTGGATGTTTTCTTTGGAGAAATATCTGTTCATATCTTCTGCCTATGTTTTAATTGGATTTTTTGTGTTGTGGGGGTATTAAGTTTATCAGTTCTGTATATATTTCAAATAATAACCCTTTATCGAATATGTCATTTGCAAATATCTTTTCCCATTCAGTAGGTTGCTTTTCGGTTTTGTTCATTGTTTCCTTCACTGTGCAGAAGGTTTTTACATTGATGTAGTCCCAAAACTTTTTGTTTTTATTTCCGTTGCCTCAGGAGACATATCTAGAAAAATGTTACTACAGCCAATGTCAAAGGGTAGCACTTCGGTTTTAAAAGACTCTAGCACACAAATAACCACCATCTTTACTAGTACCTGATGCCTTAGATGCAAAGTCTAAAAAAAAGGGAAACTTTTAGGTCATCTGTAACAATCTAAAGAATAGACTAAAAGCAGGATGGGCTGAATGGGTAAGAGACATTAAGGAATCTACTCCTGAAATCATTGTTGCACTATATGCTAACTAATTTGGATGTAAATTTAAAAAATAATAATAATAAACAGAAGAAAAAAAAAGAATAGACTAAAAGAAGTTGGCAAAAATCAAGACCAACTTAGAGAAACCAAGCCAGAAAACTACAAGGTAGAGTAAACTGGAAGAGTCAGTAACTAAAAAGTTTTTGTTACACTTCAGAAATATTACTCATTTCTCTTTTGTCAGATCTCGTGATATTTAATTTACTAAAGATTCTTCTGTATGAGGAAGCATACTCCTTTGAAACTACAAATAACATGGGGGTGTGGGGTTAAGGATTACCAGTCATTCACATTCTACTTATATGAGCTACATAAGAATTTAATGAAATATTCGGCACAGCTATTTTTTAAAAATTTTTTAATGTTTACTTATTTTTAAGAGAGAGAGAGAGAGAGAGACAGAACATGAGCAGTGGAGGGTCAGAAAGAGAGGGAGACACAGAATCCAAAGCAGCCTCAGGCTCCGACCTGCCAGCAAAGAGCCCAGCGTGGGACTCGAACTCACAAATTGCGAGATCATGACCTGAGCCAAAGTCAGACGCTTAACTGATTGAGCCGCCCAGGTGCCCCTCGGCACAGTTGTTTGTAAACTGAGGAATGCTATAAAATCAGAATGGCAAGAGAGTTAAGATCATAGATTCTGGAGCCACGGTGCCTGAATTTGAAACCTAGTCTACTACGAAGCTTTGCAAGTTTAAGCAACTAACTTAATCTCGATGTCTCAGTTTTCTCATCTACAAAATGGGAATAACATTTGAAACTATTCCATATAGTTGTTGAAAGATAAAGAACTTAAAACAGTGCTGGGACTCACCCTTTTAACCAAAACAGAGTAACAGGGACTGATTTTATGCTCCCAACTAAAGCTACCAAAAACAAACAAATAGAATATATGAAATAATGATTTTCAAGACAAAGTAAGTATATCAGGCAATGAAGGACAGTGATCCCTGAGACATGGGAAACAAATGAAGCAAGTCTGAATGATTGCCCCAATTTATTGCCTTGAGTTCCCAGATCACAGTATAGAAGGAAGGTGAAGGGAGGATCCAGGCAAAGCTTGCAAGACTCCCTAAGTTGAGAAGATGGAATTCAGAGTATGAGGAGAAGAATGGGGCTAGCATTTGCAAGACAAAGTACCAGAAAGGAGAGAGCTGCAAACAAACAAACAAACAAACAAAACCCCGAAATCATGGGAACCAGCAGAGCATCCCCTCAAGTATTCAGCATGTGCCAGGTAAGGAAACTATGCGAGGTGAGGGCAAGAACTGTCCAAAAGCATCAGAGAGCACTCAGTACTCACACAGGACCAGGAATAGTGGCCATTGCCACCAGTCATACTGGACAATCACACAATTCACAGAACATTTGGTAGAGTATTCAGAAGACTTTTACCTCAGGAGCAGGAAATAACTAATCTTGACTAAACATTTCTCTGGTCACATTGAACAGATTTTAAAAACAATTCTCAAAAAGATAAAACTATTTCCAAGTAGCGACTGCATCTCAAAACAAAGTTCAAAAATATTTATAGGAAGGGGCACCTGGGTAGCTCAGTCAGTTAAACATCTGACTCTTGATTTTGGCTCAGGTCATAATCTCACACTCCTGGGATAGAGCCCCATGTCTGGCTCCTCACTGAGGGTGAAGCCTGCTTGAGATTCTCTCTCCCTCCCTCTCTCTCTGCCCCTCCCCACTCATTCTCTCTCTCTCTCTCTCTCTCTCTCTCTCTAAAAATAAATAAACATTAAAAATATATATTTATAGGAAAACAAAAATAGCAAGCAAAATTCACAACAAGGTAAAATTCACAATGTCTTGAACCAAATCAAAGATTACCAGGTATGCATAGAAGCAGGAAAACATGAATCAAATGGGGAAAAATTAATCAACTGAAACTGACCCAGAACTAATACAGATGTTAGAATCATCAATGACATTAATTATAATTAGTAATGACATCATGATTATATTCCACATGTTCAAAAAGTTATGGACAGACATTAAAGGTAAAAAAAAAAAAAAGGCCCAACGTGGACATCTACAGATGAAAGCTACAAAGTCTGTGATGAAAAGACATATCAGACGAGATTAGTGGAAATTAGACATTAGAGGAGAAAATATTAGTGAATTTGAAGACACAGCAATAGAAATTATACAAAATGAAACAAAAATTTAAAAATGAAAGGAGCATCAGAGAAGTATAGGAAAACATCAAGTGGCTAACAAATTGGGTAATGGAAGCCCCCAAAGAAGAGATTGGGGAGGATGGAAAATATATTTGAAGAAATAATTTTCATGAAAATTTTCAAATTTCATGAAAACTATAAATCTACACATCCAAGAATCTCAAATAACCTCCAGCACAAGAAACATGAAAAAAAGTACACCATGGAACATCATGCTCAAATTGCTCAAAAACAGTGATAAAGTACAAATCTTAAAGGCAGACAGAATGAAAAGATAAATTATACACAAAGAAACAAAGATAATGATAATAGATTTTGCATCATAAAGAATACGGCCTAGAAGACATGGAGCAGCATCTGTAAAGTATTAAGAGAAAAAAAAGGTAAACTAGAATTTTATACTCAGTAAAATATCTTACAAAGACAAAAGCAAAATAAAGACTTTTTCATTCAGAAGGGAAATTATACCTGATGGAAATAGGTATAATCTGCACAAAGGACTAGAGACTGTAAGAAATTGTTACTATATTAATAAATATACAGACTTTCTTATTTATATCTTTGAAAAAGGTAACTGTTGGGGCCCAAGGGTGGCTCAGTCGATTGAGTGTCAAACTGTAGGTTTCAGCTCAGGTCATGATCTCAGTTATGAGATCATGCTCCAAGTTGGGCTCTGCACTGAGCTTGGAGCCTGCTTAAGATTCTCTCTCTCTCCCTCTGCACCTCCCCTGCTTACATGCTTGCACATGCACGCATGCTCTCTCTCTCAAAAAAAAAAAAAAAAAAAGATAAAGATAATTGTTTGAACAAAGATAGCAATAAATTGTGAGGTTTATACCAGGTAAAATTAAGATGTATAAAAACAAAAACATAAAGGCCAGGAAGGAAGTAAAGATACATACAGTAAAACCTTGGATTGTGAGTAACTTGTTCTGTGAGTATTCTGCAAGATGAGCAAACATTTCTAATAAATTTTAACTTGATAAATGAGTGAAATCTTGCAACAGGAGTAGTAAGTGATGCCAAATGTCACATGATCACAACTGAGCCAATGGTTCTTGAAATTCGCTTTGATATACAAGTGCTTTGGATTACAAGCATATTTCTGGAACGAATTATGCTAGCAAGCCAAGGTTTTACTGTACAATTTTCTTGTACTATATGTTAAGTGTTATATTACCTGAATGTCAACTGTGATGAATTA
Organism: Prionailurus viverrinus; assembly: GCF_022837055.1. Classification (NCBI taxonomy): domain Eukaryota; kingdom Metazoa; phylum Chordata; class Mammalia; order Carnivora; family Felidae; genus Prionailurus; species Prionailurus viverrinus. The sequence continues at coordinate 10,479,524 of NC_062577.1, forward strand.
AAAATGTACACTATGATGTCAAATGACCACTAAAATAACAAAACATAGAGTTACAACTAATAAGTTACCATAGGAAATGGACAGAATCTTATAAAAAAAAAATCAATTCAAAGACGATAGGGAAAGGGAACAATGTCCTAGACAAAGACAGAGCAAAGACTTGAATGTTTTGGTTTAAGGTTCAGCTTAGAGGCATAAGACCTAAACATAATAATCACATTAAATGTGTCAACACACCAATTAAAAGGCAGAGATTGTTAGATTAGATAGAAAAGCAAGACCCACTAGATGCCACCTAAAATAAAGGTACAAGTAGGTTAATAGTATAAAAAAAATAAGAAAAGGAAAAAGAGATAAACCAAGCTAGTATTAATCAAAGAATGCTAGAGTGGTAAATTAATACCAGACTAAGATTTTAGACTAACATTATCAGACAAAAGAAGGGCAGATTTTATAATAATAAGTGGGTCAAATAATCAACAAGACATACAATCCTAAATGTTTATGCACCTAATAGCAAAGCTTCAAGGCACATAAAACTCACAGAAATGCAAAAAGGACAAATCCACAATTCTAGTAGATTTCAATTACCATCTTTCAATAAATAACTGAATAAATAGAAAACCAATAACGATATAGGAGACATAAAAATTATAATCAACCAAAATTGACTTGATTGGTGCTGACAACGCTCCATCCAACAAGAGTAAAATACATGTTCATTTAATATGCACACAAAACATTTCCCAAGAGAGACTACATTCTGGGCCATAAACAAGTCTCATTAAGTATAAAAGGATTCAAACTACACAAACTACTTCTCTGACCACAATAGAATTAAAAAAAAAAAAAACAAAAACTTCTACACAGCAAACAGTCACCAAAACTTAAAGGCAATCGATGGAATAGGAGAAGATATTTGCAAATGACGTATCAGATAAAGGGTTAGTATCCAAAACCTATAAAGAACTTATCAAACTCAACACGCCCCCTGCAAAATAATCCAGTGAAGAAATGCGCAAAAGACATGAACAGACACTTTTCCAAAAAAGACACCCAGATGGCTAACATACACACAAAAAGATGCTCAATATCATTCATCATCAAATCAAGCCCACAATGAGATACCACCTTACACCTGTCATAATGGCTAAAATTAACAACTCAGACAACAATAGATGGTGGCAAGGATGCAGAGAAAAGGAAACACTTTTGCAATGCTAGTGGGAATGCAAACTGGTACAGCCACTGTGGAGAACAGTACGGAGTTTCCTCAAAAAATTAAAAATAGAGCTACCCTACAACCTAGCAATTTTACTACTAGGTATTTATCCAAAGGACACAAATATGCTGATTCGAAGGGGTAAATGCACCCCAATGTTTATAGCAGCAATATCGACAATAGCCAAAATATGGAAAAAGCCCAAATGTCCATTGACTGATAAACAGATAAAGAAGATGTGGTATATATATACAATGGAATATTACTCAGTGATCAAAAAGAATGAAATCTTGCTATTTGCAACAATGTGGATGGAACTAAAATGTATTGTGCTAAGTGAAATAAGTCAGAGAAAGATAAATATATGATTTCGCTCATATGTGGAATTTAAGAAACACAACAGATGAACATAGGAGAAGGGAAGAAAAAATAAGATAAAAACAGAGACAGAGAATCCATTAGAGACTCTTAAATACAGAGAACAAACTGAGGGTTGCTGGAGGGGTGTTGGGGGAGTGGATGGATTAAATGGGTGATGGGCATTAAGGAAGGTACTTGTTGGGATGAGCACTGGGTGTTATATATAAGTGATGAATCACTAAATCTACTCCTGTAATAATCTACCATTATTACACTATATGTTAACTAACTTGGATTTAAATTTAAAAAAAAAAAACAACAGAATAAATAAGAGAGGTCTCTAAAAATCTCCAAATAGTTGAAACGAAACAAAAGAATTCCAAATAATAATAAAATAAATGAGTAACTAAAAGATGAAATCAAAAGAAAAACTAAAAAACATTTTGAATTGAATGAAAAGAAAAACATATCAAAATTCATGAGAATCTGATAAAGTAATGTGTAGGAGAAAATTTATAGTACTGAACATTTATTTAGAAAAGAAGAAAGGTTTTAAATCAATGACCTCAATTTCTACTTCAGGAAAAGAAGAGCAAACGAAACCCAAAGTAAGCATAAAAAATAAAATAAAAAAGATTAGAGAAGAAATCAAAAAAGTAGAAAACTAATAAAGAGAAATTCAAAACCAAAAGCTGGTTGTTTAAGAAAAATAGAACTGTGGGGCACCTGATGGGCTCAGTCACTTAAGCCTCGACTTCAGCTCAGGTCATGATCTCGTGGTTCACGAGTTTGAGCCCCTCACTGGGCTCTGTGCTGACAGCTCAGAGCCTGCAGTCTGCTTTGATTCTGTGTCTCGCTCTCTCTCTGCCCCTCCCCTGCTTATTTGCTCTCTCTCTCTCTCAAAAATAAACATTTTAAAAAATTAAAAAAATAGAATTGATAAGCCTCTAAGGAAAGTGATCAAAAAAAAAAAAAAGAGAAACAAGATACAAATTACCAATATTAGGAATTAGAGAAGTGATCACTACCTAGTCATTAAAAGGATAATAGGTATTGGGGGTCCCCACACCACACTTAGTTTTGATAATTAGCACTAGAAAAAGTCAAAGCACTCAGAAAAACTGTTATACTCACAATTACAGTTTATTACAGTGAACAAATACAGATTAACATCAGTAAAGGCAAAATGCACCTAGTGAAAAGTCCAGAAGAAATCAGGTATAAATTTCCAGTGTCCTCTCCCTGTGTAGTTGTAAGGACCGCACTTAACTCTCCCAGCAACTACCTATGACAACACATACAAAGTACTGCCAACTAGGGAACCTCATCTAAAACTTGTTGTCTAGGGTTCTTATTCGATCAGTCATGCAGGCATGGAACACCCCACATGACTGACCTTAGCTACCCAGTCTCCAGTTGCTCCAGAGATCAAACTGATAAAGCATGGGCTAGGAATTCGGGTAAACAAAAACAGGCCATTCACCATAAATCATATTGTTAGCAAAAGACACATGATGAGCACAAAGGCCCTAGGCATTTAAAGACAATTTTATCACACAGGATATTCCAAGGGTTTAGAGGTTTTCTCCAAGGAGCCAGTCAATGGCCAGTCCTCTGTTTGGAATGCGCAGGGTTTGAGCATCACAAACCCTCTAAATGAACTCTTTACTGCACAATAAGGAAATATTATGAACAATTTTATGCCAATACAGTCAATAACATAAAAAAAGCATATATCTTAAAAGAAAAACTATGAAAAGTCACTCAAGAATAAATAATCTGAACAGCCCCTACATCAATCAAAGAAATTCAATTTGTGCTTACCTCACACTTGGAAATTTCAGATGGCTTCACTGGTAAATTCTACAAAGTAGAATTTATATCAAAGTAATGTAAGTCTTCCAGAAAATTAAAAAGAAAAAGTATTTTTCATTTGGTGAGACCAGCATTAACCTGATCCCTAAACAAGGCAGATACCACACAAAACAATTATACACTAGTACCCTTCATGAACATATGCAAAACTTCTAAACAAAATTTTAGCCAATCAAGTCCAAAAATATACAGATAATATATTATGTCCAAGTAAAGTTTATCCCAGGATGCAACAGGACAGGCCTGTGTAACACAGGCCAATCAATGCAACTCACCATACTAACAACCTAAAAACGAAAAATCCTATTATCACTTCAACAGACCCAGAAAAAGCATGCAAGAAAAACCATTACTGAATTCTGATAAAAGGCTTCAGCAAACGAGGACTAGAAAGGAACTTCATCAGCATGATAAAAGGCATCTAGCAAAAACCCTAAAGGTAACACAATATTTAGTGAAAAACTTTATGCTTTTCCCCTAAGATCAGAAACAAAACAGGGTATCCGATCTCATTTCTTCTATCCAACATTATACTGATGGGTCTTGGCCAGTGCAATATGACAAGAAAATAAATAAATGGCATGCAGATTGGAAAGAAAGAAATAAAATTGTGATTTGCAGACATGATCACCCATGTAGAAAATCCAAAGAAATCTACCTTAAAAAATGCTGCTGTAACTAATAAGTGTGTTTCTCATGATTGATCAACAAACATAAATCAACTTTATTTCTTTTTTTTTTTTAATTTTTTTTTCAACGTTTATTTATTTTTGGGACAGAGAGAGACAGAGCATGAACGGGGGAGGGGCAGAGAGAGAGGGAAACACAGAATCGGAAACAGGCTCCAGGCTCCAAGCCATCAGCCCAGAGCCCGACGCGGGGCTCGAACTCCCGGACCGCGAGATCGTGACCTGGCTGAAGTCGGAAGCTCAACCAACTGCGCCATCGAGGCACCCCAACTTTATTTCTATATAGTAGACACACACGCACACAAAATTGAATATCGATTTAAAAGTGCTATTTAAAAGGAGCATGCTATTAATTACTTGGGGATAAATTTGACAGAAGATGTGCAAGATCCATTTACTGAGAAATGCAGAATACTGTTGAAATACTATTTTAAGGCTTTATTAAAAAATAAAAGGGCATATTGATTCTTTTCAACCTAATTTTAGTTTTTTATTTACTAACCAATGAGTCCATGGGTGCAACTAAGCAATAAGTAATAAATGGGGTTAATGTTATTCGCCATCACAGAAATTCATACTAGAAAGGAATCTCAAAATACAGGAAATGTGGGGATGTTTAATCTCAATACTTAACTTGGAAAGGTTTAGTCTTTCAGCATTTATCTGAAGGCTCAGTAGGCATCAAACATTCTGTAACACACTTGGTGAATAGAAGATGCATCCTCTGATCTTATGGAGCTGTTACCTAACAGAGGAAAATAGAAAATAAACAAGTAAACAAACAAATGCAAATTACTTAAGAGTCATAATTAGTGCTATTAAAGTAATAAAAACCACGGGAACAGGAATGCCACTGAAAGTCTAAGTGGACATTCAAGTCAAAACCTGAAGCAGGAAGAATCAGCCAGACAAGGGAAAGATTATTATGGCCAAATAGAACAGCCTTTGGGAAGGCCCTGGGTAGGACAGTAGGGGTTTGGGGAGAGCCTGGCATACTCCAAACCTCTAAAGAAAGTCAATTTGGCGGGAGTATAGGGACTGTGGAGTAAAGGGAAAGATACGCCTAATGGTCACTTAGGAGAGGTAGACAGGTGTCAGATTCTGCAGGCCTATGTAAGAACTGGTATTTTATTCAAAGCGCAACAAGAAGCCATTTTATAGTTTTAACCAGGCACACACATTAGATTTTCATTTTTTAAAATATCATCTCTAGTTGCTCTGCTAGAGAATCAATTGGAGGGAATATAGTGGTCTAGGTTATCACAGATGGCTTCCTCTGGCCATAAACAGATAAAACCGGTGAGTAACATATAACATGTTTTTATTTAAAAAAATATATATATATATATGTGTGTGTGTATATACATGTACATATATGTATACATATATATACATACATATACACGTGTATATATATATATATATACACACATATATATATACATATACATATACGTATATGTATATATATCCTACAACTTAAAAGAAAGAAAAAAAGATGTAGAAAGCAAACCCCAGGGGGACTCTACCCGAGTATAAGTGCTGGGTGTTGGGACTCCTATACACATTTGAAGGCAAGATCACTGAAATAAGGGTTCAGAGCTTGGAAAGGATGATCCATGTGAAAACAAAGGATTAAAAAAATTCAGCCTACTGCTCTACAAAAGCAGTAGGAAGCCTGCTGTTAACTATATATGTAGTTACCATACAGAAGAAATATATACATGTATATTTTAAGGGCACCTACAAAAAACTGATACCTGACCCCTGGATCATACACAGGGGAAAAGATCCAAATTTATATCACAAGTTGAAAAAATTACTTTAAATTTGACTTAAAGCAACTGAAAGTTCTAGCACCCTGCAAAATCAATCTGCAAAACTCTCAATCCAAGATACAGAGGACTTGCATAAAACAAAAAACTTCTTTGAGGCTAAGCTCCCAATTTACATAACATTTGAAGAAAACAGTCACCATGAGGGAAAGCCAAGAGAAACAACAAACAAGAGTTAGAACCTTGTAAACTGGAAACTGTAATTTTACAGAGATGTTATTTTTTACTATAATCTCACTCTCATTTTGGTTCTTATTCATGGCTGACACAAACCTCTTGAAGTGCCATAATTTCCACCTCTATTAACGTTATTGAGAATTCTGGAAAGTCACCCTCAGCTAAAAAAAAAAAAAAAAAAAAAAAAGTTTATATATAAAAGCTAACAGGGGCCTACAAGGTGCTTTGTTTTTATTAGATGAAACTACATGGCTGATGCTTGTAAATGGGAAACTGAATTAATAACCATTGCTACTGATCCCCACCTGCTAGAAAATCTGTACCTTTCAAGTATGTAGTCTATGTTCCAAAACTTGATGATCTTTCTCGCCAATCCTTTTGAATGGTACTTTAATTTTTAAATGTGAAGAAAAATGAGTTCACATTTAAAATGAAGGGTTTGTGCACTCTTAAATTTCAGAAATCATTGTTAAGTTTAAAAGTTCAAAGGTTACGAGAGGAATTCCAAATATCCTTCACTTTCTAACTATACCTATCTAAACCTGAAATACCGACTCCAACTCTTTTCTTGGTACGGTATTTTATTTTGTCTACTTCATTTGCATTTGCTTAAAAATATTGGCACACTAAAACCAAAATCACACTCGGGATTTTGCAATATAAACCAAAATAATGCTTTTTTTAAAAAAAAAAACGCATTTTTAGTGATGAGAAACATGAAAAATGTAATCGCTGATCCCTTTTAAATCGTCCCATTTCTATGTATTCTGACAACGCTTGCATCTTGGCGTTTGAAACCTTGCTTAAAATGAGAAAACAGAAGCCCAGAGAAGTGCTCAGGATAGAACCAGAACACTGAAATCAGGACTCCAAGCGAGAAAAGCCTAGTATTTCTCCATACCCCAGCGCCGATACTGTTTTACCATGGTCTCCTCTGAACTTAAAACTGATAAGGAACCATTTTTAAGGGGAAAGACTTAAGCATTCCTTAGATAGGCTACAGGTCTTCGAGAACCATTCACAACACATGGAAACAACCCACAATCAATAGTTAATTGGGAGACAGCTATGCAAAGAAACCCTGCTGAACATGTCTGCTCCCTCCCCATTGTTATATCCCGGCCCTCTGAAATGTTTCTTCACAATTAGAAGCCTAAATCCGAACATTCTCTGGGGTCAGTTCGCAGGACAATTCCGGCGCAGTTTTGAAAAGACCCCCCAGGAGCCCCGACTCGTACCCGGCCAGACCTAGCGGGTAAGGGGTACCGCCCCCGTGACTTCCCCGAGGACCCCGGAGGCAGGTGCGTCCGCCCTTTTCCGCCGCCGACTTGTAGCCACTTCCTAACTGCCTGTTTATCTCCACCCTCATCCGCGTCGCCTGTCCCTCTCTTATCTCTTGAAGCGATTAACCCAGCGAGAGCAGGAGACAGGGAGAGAGAGCTGACTCGGCTCGGAAGACAGGAATGTCGGAGCGGCCGAGCTTTCCCTAGGCCGGCTGTCCGGCACCGCCGGAGGCAGCTCCAAGGGAGCAGGACCCCGCAGCAAGCGACGGGGGCCTTGTAGCCAGAGCTCGACGCGCTGATTGGTCGGCCGGCCGCGGCCGGGAAGAACCCGGATGTGACTGGGTAGTCGTGTTGGCAGTCGGGGCTCTGAGGTGTGGGCGTTCTGGGGGCGCTGGCAGCCGAGGCGGATGGCGCGGGGTTGGGCCGGCTTCTCTGAGGAGGAGCTGAGGCGACTGAAGCAAACTAAAGGTAACGGGACGTGCCTGCAGAGGTTTCATCCTTGGGTCTCTAGAGGGGAAGGGGCGGGGCTGCAGCTTTTGAGGGGATAGGGGGCGGGAAAGAGGGTAATGTGTTGGTGTTTGGGGAAGGAGCTCTAACGGGAGGAGGGGATTGAGGGGTTCCAGAGGTGGGAGCCACAGCGGGAGGGGCGGGTCCAGGGGACTGGGATCTTTCAGGTAAGAAAGTTCAGGAATCCGCTTCAGGAATTTGACTTTTCCCGTGAAAGGGACGGGACTTGGGAGAGGAAGTGAGCCTACAGCCTCGGCGTCTCTTGTGGGAAGATTGCTGCCTTAAGTCCACGGCTGGAGGGTTGGGGTTGGGGTAAAAGAAGGGGGAGGGGCACACACCAGATTCGAATTGTGATGAATGTATGTATGTAAGTTGACAATGGCTGGGAACAAGGGAGTACAGGGATCTGAATAAACGCAAAACGACGATGCTTTTCTTAATACATCTGGAGTCTTGCATTCACTTCTGGTTGCCAGATGACTTTTGAAAGTGTAACTCTTGAGAGTCAGAAAACCAAGACTTTTTGAAAGGTTAGATGTGAAATTATACCTATTGACGGTTGTAAGCTACAATGGGTCTCCCCCGCTGGCTTTGTAGGGTAGTTATTGGACGGACTTGTACTATTTTGTTTTCTCTTAATGAAGGAATTAAGTTTACAGTTATTTGGTGAGAAACCCTTGGTGACATAAACTATGAATGTAATGTCATGAAATTCTATACGGTGATCCTGGTATTGCACACTCCTTCTGTGAGTTTACATCCCTCTTAGTACCATAATTTATATACTTTGGAAGAAAATTCAGTAAGCCCTGGCATGGTTTTTGTTAGAGTTTGTGATCAAATTGGATGTTGTTCAGGTAAGTCTGCATCTTTAGCATAGATGTAAAAATAAGGCTAACAAGTGGAAAAGGAAGTAAAGTAGGAATACAGGACCAATGTAGATTATACAGATGGAGGAAGTTTTGACTGGTCCAGAGGCCTTTAAAAACTATATCATAAAAGTTACACTGCGGTGTGTAATTAACTATCAGACTTAATCTCAAACTTTTTTGCTCTATGTTTTGAACATCCATTCCCATATTCGTATGTACAGAGTACAAGTATTCCTGTTTCAGGTCTGACCCAAAGTTAGAGGTATCAGCTTCTGTATTTTACATACTAAGGCTACATACATGCTACATACATAGTACATACTATGTAAGTACATCTACATACTAAGATGAACAAGGCATCATCCTTGTATTCAGAGAACTGATAGTCTACTGAGGAGACAAGCTATAATATAATTTGATAATAGTTAGTTTACAAGAGCTTGTTAACAGAGCTAGCAGGAACTTGACTCTGCTGGGGGTTGGGCGGAACTTGGGAACATTTCACAGGCATTATGTGTTAGTAGAGGTGAGTTTGCCAAGGGAAAGAAGACTTAATATAGACTAAATTGTAACAATAGATTCATTTTGTGGAAGTTCATTTCTAAATATCTTTACAATTTGGGAGAGAGAGGGGCTGGAAAGACCTTAGCTTCAAGGCCTATAATTTCGTAGTGAGATGTTAAAGCATAGACACCAACCCCTAGTCTATGACCACCATGAGTAAGAGAACACATGTTAGCATCTTTGTTCTCTCATAACCAGACAAAGTGATTGGCATATAGGTCTCCTAGCTCTGCCTCTAAATCTTTTTTGCCTTGGATTTCTCATGTGTGAAAGTAGAGGAGTTGGATTTTTCATTTTTAAGACTCCTTCCAGCTGTTCTCCAACCTTAAAAATAGAATTAATCCATGAAGGTAGAGTTGGTTGCCAGCAAAAATAAGGATGACCGTACTCTAGAGAAACCCCATGTGCACATTGGGAAAAATCAAGAATGTTCTTTGCATTCTTATTTATAATACTGAAAAGCTGGGAACAAACCAAGTGTTCATTAATAAAAGTGGATAAATAGGGGTGCCTGGGTGGCCCAGTTGGTTAAGTGTCCAACTTTGGCTCAGGTCATGATCTCACAGTTTGTGAGTTCAAGCCCCTGTGGGGCTCTGTGCTGACAGCTCGGAGCCTGGAGACTACTTGTGATTCTGTGTCTCCCTCTCTCTCTGCTCCTCCCCTGTTCATGCTCTCTCTTTCTCTCAAAAATAAATACACGTTAAAAAAAATTTTTTTTAAGTGGATAAATTGTGATACAGCCATTCAGTGGGCCAGTATAGAGCTAATGGGAATATATGAACTATACCCACATACATTAACGTGTATAAATTTCATAAATATAATGTGTGAAAAGAACAAGTTACAAAAATACATACAACCTGATATCGTTTGTAGAAGGTCAAAATCGTACAAAGCAGGTATATTCTTCTGGGAATATAGGAAATCAAAATACCCAGTACTAGAAGGGGGGAATATGATCAGGAAGGGGCAAATACGTAGAAAATTTTAGAAGTATTGGTAATAATGAAATCAACTTGAGACAAGTTATGCTACAGTTAACAAATAGCCGTAAGATATCAATTATTTAAAATAATAAAGATTTATTTTTCTTTATAGCTTCATGTCTAACATAGACTGGCAGATGACTCTTCCACATAGTCACTCGTCATTGTGTTTTCATGTTGTCATATGGGAGTGCACCATGGCATGAGGAGAAAAAAGTTGAGACTCGAGCATTGGCAATTAAATGCTTCCATCAGTCAATGATAGATGTCATTCATACTTACATTTCATTTAATAAAAGCAAGTAATATGATTTGGAGGGCAATAAATACAATTATCTTGAGTGTTCCGAAAGAGAGGATAACATGCCTATCTTTAAATAGCAGTTGTGTCTACTCTAGCCATGTTTTATTTTTTTAAATGTGACTGTTTTTTTTAATAATCCATACAGGTTGGATGTGTGTCTGTAGCAAATACATGTATTTGATGTGTGATTTATAATAAAAAATAAATTTATTTCATAATAAAAAAATTGGAAATAGAAAAACAGTGCAACTACAATGCTGTCAATGTCTAAAGAAAATATTCATGAGTTCTTTATTTATTCTTGATACTAGTTCCTTTCCAGGTATATTATGAATATGTTCTCCGATAAATATCTTCTCCCAGCTTGTAACTTGTCTTTTAACTTTAATCTTATGATGAACAAAGTATTTAATTTTAATATGGTCAAATTTGTACACATGTTCTGTGTCTTCACTTAGTACCCTACCATGAGGTAGTAGTACCCTTCCATAAGATGTTAGTCCTTATATTCAATTAAGCATTTTTAAGAATCATTTTTGTTATAAGCTATATAGATTCAAAACACTGTATAAAGCAATGTGTTTCTAATAAGAGTTTTAAAATGTTGATTTGACATTTGAATCCTTAATCCATTTGGAGAATGTTTTGTTTGTTTTTATATGGTGTGAAGTATGGATCTGATTTTACCTTTTCCATATAGCTGGGTTTTTTTTTTTTCAGGTCGATTTATTGAATGATTCCACCTTTTGCTGTTGATAGGCCATGCTATCTTAGTCATATACCAGTGCTTCATACACGTATGAACCTGTTTCTGGGTTCTTTTGTTCTATTCCATTGGTCAGTTTGTCTATTATGCACCAATACCACACTATTTTAAAGCTTTATAATATTCCTATGGTCTCTATTCTGTTCCATTGGTCTATTTGTCTATTCTTTCACTAATGCCCACGGTCTTGATTACTGTAGTTTTATAGCCAAGTAATGCCAGTTCTCCAGTTTTGTTCTTTAATATTGTGTTAGCTATTCTGAGTCTTTGGCCTCTCCATATAAACTTTAGGATCATTGTGTCAGTATTTGCAAAATAAGACAGGATTGAATCTTCTTTTCATGAATATAGAATATCTCCCCATTTATTTCTTTGATTTCATTATCAGAGTTTGTGGTTTTCTTCACAGATCTTGTACTTTCTTTTGTTAGATTCATTCCTAAGTATTACCTTTTTTTTTTTTTTTTTTTTTTTTTTTAGTGCTAATGCAAATAGTATCATGTTTTTAATTTTAAACTCCACTTGTTCATTACTGGTACATAGGAAAACAGTTGACTTTTGTATATTAATCTTGAATTCTGCAACCTTGCTATAATGGCTTTTTAGTTCCAGGAGTTTTTCTATTTATTGTTTCAGGCCTGATTTGTTTACTGTTTTGTTTATTATTTTATTGTAGCATTTTTAATCTCCTGTGCAGTTTCTGTGAAAAGCAAAAGAATAATTCAACTAGTGAGTGTAACCAGGAAGTAAGCTCAATGGCATTTTCTTATGGTGTACATAAAGATCAGTAGTCAAGAATAAGTTTCTGTCTCAAGATAGAGGAGGTTACTTTGTGTTCCTGGCTAAAGTCAACAGTAATAACATTTTACTTGCGATGGCACATCTATGTTTTAAAATATTTTACCTGTCTCATTTAATCCTTACAGTAACTTCATGAGTTAAGTAGAGCAGGTAAATTTTCAACCCATTTGACAGTTGGAAACACTGGGTTATGGAATAATTAATTGACTTGTCTACGATTATTGAGCTGAACAAAAGCTGTGCCAGAACTGTGACTCCAGAGCTTTTAATTCTCCTTTGGGAGATTTAAATAATAGGCTTGTGTTGCTTCATGGATCAATATGCAGAATTTTAAAAGCCCTATTTGAGTTAATTAATAAGAACTTACCACAATTTCACTTCCCAGGCATTTTATAAACAATACCATTTACAGTTCTTATTAAATATAATATGAATGTGAGTCAAATTCTCCAGTACTCTGCCTTACAAGGTTAACACTGGTTGGACAAACCAAGAAGTATAATAGGGGTATTATTTATTTTATAGTGCTTTTGTAAAAAAAAAAAAAAATTCTCCCTGTTTTCTCTTCCTCTATTGGTTTGTTCAGGCTGCTATTAAAATTAGGTTGCATACATTGACTCATGGCTAGCTAACTTTGGGGAAGACAACCTTGCACTGCTCTGGAAGATGAAAGCTAACATTTGAGGGTTAACTAGCATTCTTAGAAATAAGAGATTTCATTCAGTTATACTTTATGTATAATATCTACCTATGTATCAAACTAGTTAAGATCTGTTATTTAAGAAGAGTGCAGCCCATTTGTAACCGCAACCACCATTTTATTTCAGGAGAGCAAATAGAATCATAAGTCAAATTTAAGACCTATTAGAGAATTCATTTGTCTAACTTTGCTTGGTCAGATTAGTTAATTGCTTAGTCAGTTATCAATTCAAGTTGAAAAAGAAACCTTGCTTTTTATTCCGAGGCTTAACTCAACAGACAAATGGACTTCTTTTAAGCTCAATTTTGAGTTGGGATAGTTTTTGTTAAATATTAAGAGTATGATTATAGAAGAACTGTCAAAAATACTACAGGAAGATGGCTGTTTTTCCCTGGGTTTTTATGGTAGAGAAGGGGGAGAAACCCTGTGGAGTTATTATTAATGTTAATGCCTTATTTTCTTAGAGAAATTCTAATTATTTGTTGCTCACACAAAGGAATTCTCCTCTTTTTCACATAGATCCATTTGAACCGCAGCGGCGTCTCCCTGTGAAGAAAAGTCGACAACAACTTCAGCGAGAAAAAGCCCTTCAAGAGCAAAGCCAAAAACTTGGACTTCAAGATGGATCAAGCTCAGTACCTCCAGAGCAGCTGCTTTCTGCACCCAAACCAAGATTTAATACTCAAAAACCACACTCTTCTTCCCCTGTTCCTCCTAATCCTCTTACACTCACTTCTCCTGTTGGTGATGGAAAACCACAGGGGATTGAAGGTCAACCAAGGGAACCGGGACTTGAGAATTCCCATGATAGTCACAAAAACACTGAGGTCCTACCTCCAAAGCCAGATTGCAAAATGGAAAAAAAGAAAGTGGAATTGTTAGTAAGTCTATATATCCCTGAGATTTTTTTCCATTTTACCTTTTTTTTTTCCCCTCCACTGGGCTTTGAAGAAATACAATTTTAACGTTTTCTCTTTCATATTCTAACCTAGAAACATCATGAATAAACTATTGAAGAATAGCTACCACCTAAATATGTTGTAAGCCAGTCAGTGTTGGGCATTTTATATGTTTTATGCCATGTAGTCTTCATAGCAGCCTTATAATACATGTTCATTGTTTTCACTTGACAGATGAGATTTCTTGGACTCAGAAAAGATGCATTATTCCCAAAGCAAATACATAGCTTAATAAATGGCAGAGTTGGGGTTCACATACACATCTTTCTGGATCCAAAGTGTCTGCCCTTGACCCTCACTAGAAGCAGTTCTTACATGCATAGTGCTCCCCCTCATCCCAGATCGAACCCCTTCTTCAGCTTCACTCCATCTCCACTGGCCTGGAAAAGGTTGTTTATGAAAAGATAGGAAGGGATGGTCAAAGAAGAGTGTGTACGAAATTGAGAGGACTGATAAAACAATTCAGCTACATCATTAGATTTCTTTTTATTCTTTATTTAATGTGTTTATATTAGAAACCACCTCCAGAATTTAGTTTAGAAACAGTTTTGTGGAAATTGCTGTTCTATGTATGACTTATGAATTCTTCTCAGAATTTTTATCCTATACCTTTTGTTTTGATATCCACTCGTATTTGTTTCCTCCTGATTTATCAGGTTGCCATTTGTCTCTGTTTTCCATTTTCTGAGTCTTTCTATTTTGATGTAACTTACGATTTCTCTGATCCAGGTTCTGTACTGTAAGTTTAAAGTGTTTCCTGGCCCACCAGGGGTTTACAACCAAGAAATTATTTTTACAGGAGATCTAAAGCCATGTAAATTATGAAAGCAACATTGAACAAGTGCATTTTTAAAAAAATTTTTTAATGTTTATTTATTTTTTGAGAGAGAGAGATAGTGTGAACAGGGGAGAGGCAGAGACAGAGGGAGACACAGAATCTGAAGCAGGCTCAGGCTCTGAGCTGTCAGCACAGAGCCCGACTTGGGGCTCGAAACCACAAGCTGTGAGATCATGACCTGAGCCTAAGTCAGACGCTTAACTGAGCCACCCAGGCACCCCAAACAAGTGCATATATTTAAATGTCTTTAAGTGTAGTTTACCAGCAAAGGCCTGAGATAAATAGGGGAGGGTGGGTTTAAATTGAGTTGGATAATTTAGATTGAACGTTGTTGGGAAAATAATTTTTTTTTTAGATGCTTGGGAAAATTTTCATAGACATGTAATCTCAGGAACTGTCATTGAAAAGGAGAAATTGGAGGATGCAAGAAGGGGAAAGGAAAGCTGTATCCTAGAGAATGCTCAGAGATGACATCTCCCTTCCCTGGAAGAGGCAAGAGCTAAGCCAGAGAGTAGTAGAGAATTAGGGAAATGAAGAAGGATGTGGAAGCTGAGAATTCCTACCTAGCGAGTTCCCCCATGCAGTAGAATATCACCCAGGCCTCTGGAGGAGAGATGCCCTTACCAAAACAATGGTTAGAGAAAACCCACGTGTCAGGATTGCAGCCCATTTGGGGGAGGGTGCTGGCTGGGCTGGACTACTGCAGTAAAAATGAGAGAGGACCAGTGCCTGTACCAAGATGGAGACTCTAAGAAGGGAAAGAAAATGATAAATTTGGAAGTGGTTAGTAGGTCTGGGAATAGAGATTTTTGACACAGTGGCCATAAGAAATGACAATAATAGGAATAAATAGCTTTGTCGTTACTTTGAGTTGACATCAAGTTCTTAAATTTCTGGGAAATTTTAATATACTTCTTTCAGAATTGGACAGATTGGAGTTCAGTATTCAAGTCTTAGCTCATAGTGTTTCACTCTGTTTAAAAATGTCTCAGAATGGAAAGAAGTGAGCAAATTGAAAAAAAAAATGAAATAAACATTGGTTATTGTCTTAAGGGTGTTAAATGGTAGAGACTTTCATTATAGAAAACTCTAAAAGATATGACATTAGCTACATGCCAATTAATTTTCTCCGTTTTGCATATAATACATAATTAACTTACACAACTTTCTTTGTACTCCTAATAAATGCCACAGTACTCTGGCTTCCAGTTTGTGGCTTCCTAGATTATATACATATAATGGATTTCAAAGGGCCAATTTATGTAAGACTTCTTGACTTCAAATGATAATCTTTGTTCCTATTAGAACAAAATAATGGGCTGCAGATGGGTTCCTTTTAAGAGGGCTTTTGAAGGAAAATATACATAATGTGGTTGATTAAATTTTATACATAGAGGCCTGAGACTGGTAAGGTGTGGCATGGGGTTTCAGAAACTCATTTTTATACTCTGCTCCCTAGGCAAGAAAAATCTCGTTGGGAAGTCCTCCAAGAAGAACAACGGCTTATGGAAGAGAAAAATAAACGTAAGAAAGCTCTTTTGGCTAAAGCTATTGCAGAAAGGTGAGGCATCTGAACTAGGAGAGGTTGTTTGTAACCTGCAGTCAGTTCTGTCATGTTTTATGTTTATTTTCCCTTGTCTGTTCTGATAAGTTGATATTTTCTCCACAACATTCTTTTAAAAAAATTTTTTAAAGTGGGTTCTACGCCCAGTGTGGTACTTGAGCTCACAACCCAGAGGTCGGGAGTCACATGCTCTACCGACTGAGCCAGCCAGGTGCCCCTCTACAGCATTACTTTTAAGGCTCACTAAAATAATTCTCCTTTATAAATGATACAGAAATTCCAGTGTTAATTCATTAAGGAGGACTTTGTAAGCATAGATTATACCAAACTTATTTGGTATAAATAAATTACATTCTAAGGGAGCAGTGAATAGCCATCAGTGTAAGTGCATTAGCAACAAATGCAGGTTTTAATTTTGACGTGGGGAGGCCTTAATCCTGTGACATGTAGAAGAAGAAGACTATTCCACATAAATGACTTCCACTCCAGAAGTTTTAATTGTGTTTTCTGTGGACATTTTTCTTAAAGAATTTACCCTGCCCCCACTGATACATGGTATAATTTAACCTTTCATCGATGAGTCGGGGTCACCATTGTGAGTACTCTGCCATACTGTGTGCGATTCGATTTTTCTGTCCCTCCTGGCGTCAGTTTGTCAGCAGTTCCTTTTCTTTCACTGCATCATGATGGCCTCCAGCAGCAATGTTCCTGTTTGAGCCGCTTTCCACTGCTCACCCACTCTTTCTGCCCTTTTAGTTTGTGCTTTCCAGTGTGCTATCGCCTTAGGAACCCACCCAAACTTAGTCAGTGAAACAATGATTGAGAATAGTGAGAATTAAATGCAAGCAAGTTTTCTTGGCATTTTCTTCTTAGATCTCCAGAAAAGCCTGGCAAAACTATTATGTATTGAAACTGCCGTGTGTATCAGGGGGAGGGGAAGGGACAAGGATAGAGAGAAAGGCAGGTAGGTAGACGAGTAATGGAGAATTTTATCTGTCAAAAGGATATATGTATTTGAAAATGATTTCTCCCCCCTCCAGCTGGTCCCACTTGATTTGCATGAAACAGGAAATGTGCAACTTACTGAACTTAGGTTTCAAGAAAAAACCATGATTATTCAAAGTGAAAAGTGATTTTTGAAAATCACTTCAGTAATCTTCAGTTTAGAAGTGGTTGGAGAGGCTGTTCACTAGGGATTTTACAAAAGGATTTTTAGGCTCAGCACTTGTTCTTGATGTGCTTTTGGTTTAAGACGAAATAGTGATACAGGCTGAAATGTGAGAAAACACAACATGGTTAGATTAGTGATAAATGCACCAGTGAGGTCCTTGAAGTAAAAGAATCATACTGTTAATTCTGTGGGCAGAAAACAAAGGGAAATGCATAATGGAGTAAAAATCAGGAGAATATAAGTTGCAAGATAGTGGTTTTCTGTGGGAGTTTTATTCTCCTGTGAGAATGGGTGTGAAATTCTGAAGTGAGTGAAATCAGATTAAAGGCTTTTGTATCTGTGTATTCTGTTCTTCAGTGTGTACTGTGTTTGGGGTGCTGAGAGGACTGAGCTTAGATGTGCTTTTAAGCTGTAGTCTTGCCTAAAACACAGGAATCAAAGCAATAAAAGTTTGGGGGAATGAGTCCTAAGAAGGTTCAGACCGAATAGACATGAAGAAATGGTGTTTAACGTAAGGGTCCACTAAGTGTTGGACAAATGAAAGTGGCCTGAGCAAGAATTTAAGGCTAGAAATTTGGAAAGTTTTTTTAGATGTTCTTTGTAAAGAGAATATAGATAACGTTCTTTTAGTGCTTATTCTCATCCTCGTGGAATGAATATAGACCTATAAGTGAACTATTGGTATTTTGAAAAATCTTACTCTTTCCTTTGTGTATGAAAATGTATGATAATGTTATATGTTAATCCATTTGGAGAATGTTTTGTTTGTTTTTATATGGTGTGAAGTATGGATCTGATATATACCTGATTTTACCTTTTCCATATAGAACAGAGTTTGTGGTTTTCTTCACAGATCTTGTACTTTCTTTTCTTAGATTCATTCCTAAGTATTACTTTTTTTTTTTTTTTAGTGCTAATGCAAATAGTATCATGTTTTTAATTTTAAACTCCACTTGTTCATTACTGGTACATAGGAAAACAGAAAGCTTAGAATAAGGGAAAATAGCACAAATGCAGTCTTAGAGATATACCAAAATTTTACTACTGTTTATTATATTTTGATTTGTGTTTTTTTTCTGATTTTTAAAAATTATACATTATAATCCTATCGTATATATAGTATCATATATATAGTTGGTTGCTTTTTTCACTTCTCTTGCGTATGGATACGTGATTTTAAAATGTTTTTATTTTTCTATTCATTTTTCTAGATCTAAAAGAACTCAAGCAGAGACCCTGAAACTAAAGCGGATCCAAAAGGAGTTACAGGCTTTAGATGACATGGTGTCAGCTGACATTGGGATCCTCAGGAACCGGATTGATCAAGCCAGCCTTGAGTATTCATACGCTCGGTGAGTTGAGAGAACTCTGAATCAGGAGTGAAATTTCAGAAGTATTTACTGCTGGCTGGGCCAAGGGCTTTCATGTGTGTCATCACTTAAGCCTCCTAACGGTCCCATCAGGCCATCAGGTGCTCTGTTTATTCCTGTTTTGTACTAAATCCAGTGCCTCTTCCTTCACTCTGGCCTACTCTTGTTCTTATTCCTGTTAGCTCATTTCTTGCATTATTTATTTACGTTTTAGTCTTTTTTGCTAAACCATCAATCATCTGTATAATGCTTGGGACTCTAAGAGTCTTAATGACTTGTCCCCAAATTCTGCTATTTTAACACCAAGTCTGTACTCTTTCTGTTAAGAAATTTTGATGATCTGAGATGGTCCTTAGAGATGAGAGAAGATCCAGCTTTTTTTTAAAAAAGGCTACAAGTATTTTAAAGAAAATACCACTCTGTCTTGAAAGCTTGAAGTTTTTCCTTTTTTTTTTTTTCTTTTCGATTGTATTCTGTCTATAATAGTTTGCTATCATGTGTTTCCTTGGTTTCAATCATTGGCATTTTAGAGAAAAAAAATCATCATGGAGTATTTTTAAAATGCATGAACACATGTAAAGAATTACATGAACCTTGCAAGCAGATAAAAGGGCAAAAAATTAAGTCCAATTTCAGGGTTTTCAGTCCTTCCCGCGTTGCTTTAATCATCCCGGTTTGACTTTTCTCACAAGGGAATGCTGTGTTAATGACTCAGTTTTGCATCTTTCTCTGTAACACTAGAAATCCATCCGAATGCCTCATTAGTCCAGGGTAAACCACAGCAGCAGAATGTTTATAGAACAGTTTAATAAAGCGGAAATGCTTGATTGTGTTTTCAATTCACCGTTTATTAAGAAAGAGTTTGTGGTGTCCTTGTGATTTTTGTAATTGTTGTTTGACCACATGCTATTAGACTTAATGGGCTGCCTTTATTAATTAACTGCTTAAATTAATGCCATCAGTAGCTGATAACTGGAGGTTCCTATTTCTGTTAATAAGGACATTAAGGAGGTAACCAAGATTTTATTAAGATTAAACTCAGCCTAGTTTTTAGCATATGTTATTCTCTGTAACTTAAGTTTACCAGAGGAACATTCCTAGGCCTTTGTAGACCTTAATATGAGTAATTCAGATTATTCTAGATACCTCAACCGAAAATCATTTGATTATGTTTTAATTCTGTCCTGGAGGGGACTGGAAAAGGATACATTTGTATATTGAACATTATATAAGAAATGTCATAGTTTTATTCTTCAGAGAACCACAAAGAAAGTGGGTTTACTGGTTAAAAAAGAAAACATCCAATCATATAAGATGTGCTTAATGAAACTTTAGTTTCTGTAGGAAAAAAATTTGACATAAATTTTTATATTTCTTAAACTAAAGATGGCAATTTCTCATGGTACTGATATTGGCATAGTTGTATGTGAATATCCATGTTTGATGTGTGAGGCTATTTTTAAAATCCTAAACTCTTGAGGTAAGTCACAGAGAAGCCATAGACAGTTGTGACTGGGACCGGCATCGTACCTTGTTCGTGCATAAGATTAAGATGTTTTCTAAATTTACATCTGCGGTTATTGAGAGATTAGAGATTGGTGATAACAGTATTGTGATTTAGATTTCTACTGGTAGCCAGTCCCCGCGACAGTCCATCTCTGTGGGAGATTTCCTTGACTTCTTTTTTTTTTTTTTTTTTTAATAAAAATGATATTGTAGTTTTATAGTACCTGGTACAGTGCTGTGTCCACAAAAGGTTCTTGGATACAGAATAGGCCAGAATTTGCTTTAAAACCAGCTTCCATAGAACAGCATTAGGGTAGACCCCTCCAAGGAGACCAGAGCTTCTGGGAGCCAAACTGAGAGTTATTGCCACTATTCATATCTGTGACTTCAAGGATGCTGTGTGCTGCATAGACCAGCTTGTAAAACAAGAGTGGATGTGTGTAGAGCATCTTTTTGACCCCTAGTGTACCAGGAAGAACTAGGAGCACTGTTTGCCATCTGTGTTTAATAGACACTCTTGTTAACATAGACACATGCTCATACACATATGCACGCATGTCCATAAATGTGTGCAGTCATTTTATGTCTAAGTTACAAAAGTAAAAATAATGATTGTGGAAAACAACTTTATTAAAAAGTTTAATAAGAATATAAGCATAGCAGTCCTCTTTTTTTCAAGTAATGTTTGGCCCCCAACATTAAAAGTTGAAAGAACAGTTACATCCTTTCACAACATAAGATGCTACAGGTACTTGTAAAATACTGTGTGACCAAGTTTGTTCTGTTGAAATTATTAACTCTAGGAGAGTAACCTTGCCTTTTTGTCCTTAGATACATACTTTTCAATCATTGGTTCTGAGTTTGAGAAAATTCACGTAGGATGTGTTTTCTGAAGTCTCATACTCTTGAGATTTCACACACATGATCAGTTTCACTATCTAGAACCTAGGTTGTCTGTTTCTGCCTTGTATTGTTTCCTAGGGTTGACATAACAAGTTACTACAAACTGTGTGGCTTAAAACAACAGAAATGCATTCTCTTACATTTCTGGAAGCTGGAGGTTTGAAATCCAGGGTGTTGGCAGCGTCAGTCTTCCTTCAGAGACTTGAGGGAAGAATCCATTCCTTGCCTCTTCCAGCTTCTGGTGGCTGTAGGCACTCCTTGGCTTGTGGCTGCACCACTACCTTCTGTGTCTCCGTAGTCACATTGCTTCCTCCTCTTCTCTCAAAACTTCCTCTGCCTCTTTTTGTTTTAATATTTATTCATTTTTGAGAGAGAGAGAGAGAGGGACAGAGCGTGAGCGGGGGAGGGGTAGAGGGGGGAGGACACCAAATCTGAAGCAGGCTCCAGGCTCTGAGCTGTCAGCACAGAGCCCGATGCAGGATTCGAACCCACAGACTGTGAGATCATGACTGGAGCTGAAGTTGGATGCTTAACCGACTGAGCCACCCAGGTGCCCCCCTCTGCCTCTTTCTTAAAAGGACACATGTGACTATATTTAGGGTCCCACTGGATAATTCAGAATAAACTCTTTTCGAAATCTTTAACTTAATCACACCTTTTGCCCTGTAAGATAATATTCACAGGTTCTGGGGATTAGGAGGTGAATATCTCTGGGTGGTCATTTTTTAGCCTACCACAACATTCGTCTTTTGCTTTGTCTAATAGCTGCAAAATATCTTCATCTGTCAATTTTATTTTGCCACTGTGGCTAGAAAAACTAATTCTGAACTGTGTTCAATGAAAGCTGAGAACAGATTACAAATATCGTGTTTCTAGTCCTTTTTTATACCTTTTTAAAAGGTGACATAGGGGCCACCAAGGTGGCTCAGCTAAGCATCGGACTTAGGCTCAGGTCATGATCTCACAGTTCTTGCATGGTTCGAGCCCTACGTCTGGCTTTGTGCTGACAGTTTGGAGCCTGGAACCTGCTTCGGATTCTGCCTGTGTCTCTGTCCTCTCTCTCTCAAAAACAAACATTAAAAAAAAGTTAAAGATGATGTAATACTTTGGATAACACAGTAAGGCAGCTAAACAGTGATTTATTTTACTGTAAACAGTGATGATTTATTTCACGGTGGCATCATCTTTTAGGTTATTCCATCATTCTCTGTTTTCTTATTAATCTTTTTTCTGTAGAAATGAGAATAATTGATGAGTAATGAAGAAATAATGCCAGGGTGATAAAATGGCAAAATGTTTCAAGATACAGGAAAAATGCTATCTCAACAATCCCGTAATGTATCTCAGATTTATAAGAGGGTACAATGGGCACATATAGTAATTGCAAAATGTAGTTTTAGTCTATCCTTTAAAATACTAGTAGTTTTTCTGTTTGTTCTCTGGAAGACTTCTAAGAAAGGATAAAAACCTTTATGTGTTGATACTTACAAAGAGGTAGAACTCAGAAAAGGAACCGAAAACAAAAAGTAGATTGGTGGAACCTGAGGGAATGCCGAGGGTTAATCATTGAATTCTTAAAAAATTTCAGGATCCCCAAACCAAGAGACAGTTTCTAGAATTCTTTAAATAACATTCATTAAATCACTCAGTGTCCGTTTAAAATAACAAAGTAATTCTGTGAATACATTTCCAGTTCAATTTGTCTTCCTGTGTTATGTATAATGCTCTTATTATTCTGTCCCAAAACATGTCATCATATTCTGATTTGGTATTATCCACCTGACCCTCAGGCTCATAGAGCAGTTTGTGAAATTAATCAATATTTTAAACATAAATCACTCTGTACAAGAATATATATGCATGTTTCTGGCCAGGAGAACTTTAAATAAATAAACAAAATGCAAAATCTTCAGTGATTTATCCAGGGTGAAAGATCAATGGAAACCTAGGGACCTATTTGCGAATTTTAATTTCAATTCAGCATTCATGAGCCCGGTCAGTAAATCTTTACTAACTGACTTTGGCTGGCTGAGGGAGACCACAGGCCACAGAAAGGAGGTTTGAGTCGGGGTAGGGGACAAGGTATTCATATACCTGTAGAGAATGTTGTCAGAGCTCTTAAGCTTGATGGAAGAACATTCTTAAATAGGATATGTTATAAAGTATGGAAAGCAGGGATTCACATGTCCAGCAGAGCTCCTTTAGAATCATTCTTTTAACATAGAGGGTAATTGAAAAACAGCTAGTTTTGTCATTCTTACATTTACTAGATGATAGTAAAAAAAATGAAATATGATAAATGACCATGATGTAAATAAGAGTTTTCAAGTATAAACACGAGGTCCTTGAACTTTGCCTAATTTTAATTTTAGATACAGTACATGTTTCTAATGATACACGAACAATGCATTTCAATTCTGGTGCTCTGAAGACGTTCTGTTTCTTGAGTGCCTACCAGGCACTGGCCCTTGTTTATACTGTTTAATCCTTAATACTCCTACGAAGTGTCCTATACTATACTCCTATTAGTATCACCATTGTACAAATAAGCCAAAATTCAGTTGAATATACTGTCAAGGGTCACCATACTGGAATTTTCAGACATTGCGCACATATTCTCCAGCCTCTTCCTTCGGAACCTATCTGTGTTTTGTATTCCGGAAGCTGACCCTGGGGCATACCTGATTAGAACAAAGATGGGCTGCCAACTCCAGAACATTTAATCCATAGACTAAATAGGGTTTTGTGGCATGGCTGGACACTAAGAGCTCTGTTTAAACTGATAACTAGCCAAGGTAAGCCAAGCCAAGTCCTCCTCCTGGAAGTGGAGCTCTGAGAAATTGGAGTGAATTTGATGTGGAGCCACAGCTGGTGGCCATATTGGGCTGTGTGATTGGAAAGCCAAAATGAGAGAATTAAAGAGAATAGCTTTTGATTCTGATGACATGCCTGGGAGATTGCCTCGTGTATCCTACAATAAAACCCACTTTTCACCTGAGCTAGCTTGACTGGGTGTCTGTCCTTTACATCCAAAAAAGGCCTTGACCAGAACAGGTACATACATAGTAAATGGCAAAGGCAGGTTTTGAACCCTGGGTTTTCTCAAATCAAAGCCTTTCAGTTTTTTCATCACATTTCAAGACAGAATCTTGCGTCAGGAGCTATACCTGTTTTTGTGTTGCTGTAACTGTAGTACCAGAAGTTACTTCTCTCTTTGAGTTGATGTGGGCAATCATAACAGCGAGGCAGCAAGGCTTTCACAACTGTTAGTGGCTTTTATAATTCATTGATAAATGTGGGCCAGTCTCTTTTCCTGATGAAACAAAACAGACAATTTGTGTGGAAAAGGCCAAAGACCGTGAACCAATGTATGATCATTTTTCTTTTTGTGTCAAGCTAATACAAAATAAGAGAGATCACAGAGAGAGAGTGAACAGGGGAGGGCCAGAGAACCCCAAGCAGGTTCCACACCGTCAGCGCAGAGCCCAACGTAGAGCTCAAACTCACAAACCCTGAGACTGTGACCTGAGCTGAAATCAAGAGTCGGCCACTAACTGACTGAGCCACCCACACGCCCCAGAATTACCTTACTTCTAAGACAGGCATTGCGTATCTGCAGAGTTTTTATGTAAATAGATAAAATAACAGTCTGTTGTTGCAAAGTGGAGACAGAACAACTTAACGCAGGGATTCTCAACTGGGGGCAGTTTTGCCCCTTGGGAGACATTTGGTAACATCTGGAGACATTCTTGGCTATTACAAGTAGTGGGTGCTACCAGCAGCTTGTGGGAGAAAGCCAGCGATGCTGCTCTGCATCCTACAATGTACAGGACAGCTCCCCCGCGACAGAGAGTGATATGGTCCAAGGGGTCAGTGCCAGGACTCAGAAACCTTTCCTAAACCCGGCCTGAAGTTTTTATGTTCTTACTCGATGCTTGCTTCTTGCCTCACCTAGTATCATTTACATTCGCCTTGGACCCACTGTCCATATCCTTCTCCACCAAAATATTTCTTCCTTTTCTAACCCATTAATCAAGAGGTACAGATTTTCTGCTTTTCACTTCTCTTACTGCTTTACCTCTCCTACATTTTAACCAGCTGTGTGCTGGAGACAGGCTGCACCGGTTCACCAGGGCCAACGTCATGTATCTCTTCCCAGTTCTGCGTTCAGCTGCGCCACATGGGCAGCCTGAAATTGGCCCTGGTGGTGGTAGTGTGTGTGCGACAGAAATCGACAAACACTGTCCCATCAGGGCTCTCACTGGAGCCCCAGTGGAGCTAGTTTGCACTGAGATAACCTTCAAGCACAGCTTCGGAAAGAGGACATGAGTGCAGAAGAACGTGCTTACGTTGGGAGGGTCCAAGTGTGGATGTTGTGGAAGTTTCAGCAGCGACAGCCTGGCTTGTCTAACATGTAGGACAAGTGTTCACAAAGTATCGCTATCCATATCTTCATTACGTCTTTCCAATTCTGGAGCTTAATTATTGTTTCTAGAACCTCCTTTGAATATCTTCTTTAGTGGAAAACCAATGGACCAATCTGTGTACCTGTCCCCACAGGAAGCGCTTTGACAGGGCGGAAGCAGAGTACGTGACGGCAAAGCTGGAGCTACAGCGCAAGACTGAGATCAAAGAGCAACTCACTGAACACCTCTGTACCATCATACAGCAAAATGAGCTCCGCAAGGCCAAGAAGTTGGAGGAGTTGATGCAACAACTGGATGTACAAGCTGATGAGGAGACCCTGGAGCTTGAGGTGGAGGTGGAGAGATTGCTGCGCGAACAAGAAGCCGAAGCAGGGAGACAGGTGGTTCATCTGGAGAGGCCACCTCAGCCTTCTGGGGAGAGTGTGACTTTAGGATTTGCCAAAGAGAACAGAAATCATCGAGACCCAGCTGCTTCTCAAAAGGTAGATGAACGGTGTGAAAATTCCAGTAGCAATCCCCTTCTGAATGCAGACCAAAGTCAAGTTAAAATTACTGTAAAGGACATTTCAGCCGCTCTGACCACATGAAGTGCCAGAGTTTGTACCTGGCGGCTGGTAAACGTCTGTTGTGGATTATGCCGTGAACTCTGATAAAACGGTGTTACCATGGTTAGTTTCAGTAGAACATGTTTGACATTCTGAACCCTCGCATTATGATTATTTGATATATAGGCACACGTTCACCTTGATCCAGGGCCAGGTCCTCCTGGTGCACTCTTAATACCAGGTGGAAACAAACCACCTAAACAGACGGAAGGGGCGCTACACGATTGAGAGTGTGTTGCACCAGGTAAATCTAGAAGAGTAAGATGGAAAGTGATACTCGACACCTAATCAGACTCCTGTGACTTTTCCTAGGAGAGGTGTTGATGATGAGATACCTGTTTTATGTAGTCCATAAAGACATAAAAATTAGCATGTGAAAGAGACAGAAGGGGAAAAAACTAACAGAAGTAGCATATTGAATTGTCTATTGGATCGTAGTCGAGCTGCAAAACCCAACTTGGAAGCTGCAATTTAACAAAAGGAACCAGACAGCTTCAGTAACATTTTCGTCTTCAGTTCGCCTGTTAAATGGCTTTAACTTACAACCTGAGTTTTGATTAGTTGCTGCACACACACACACACACACACACACACACACACACACACACAAATATACCATTAGCATGCGTAATTTTACTGTTAATGTATTGTCTTTTCTTTAATCAGCACATTGATTAAATTTAGACAATGAAAACGTTTCTGTAGTGAGGCTAAAATAATACAGAAAATCTATTACTACTTTTGATTATCAAAAAAAATTGATATATTTTCTTTCTAAAGTTGTCTGTAAATATGTGTTATATACATTGGATATTAATTATCCTGTCATAAAGCATTTAAATTGTCCAAATGGTGATTTTAATAGTCCGTTAATTACTATCACTTCACTAATACTTGACCCCCACATTGTGCTATATGTGAATATATAAATAAATACTGTTGTTTTGTCACAAAATCTGTGAATTTCACAGTAAATTATGATCTATTTATCAGAAATTCCGAAAGTGCAAATACTAAAGTCTTGAAAAAAAACCTATTATAAAAGAGAATAAAGACAAATGTAATATTGTATTTATAATACTGTCGAAAAAGTTGGGGACATCCTATTTTTAAATGAATTTGAGGTTATTCATGTGGATGAGCTGTGTATTTTTATGTTCTGTAATTTGGGTTGAAATTATAGCCTTCCAATGCTGACCTCTCTGAACAGAAGCATTTACATAGATAGTTGTGTTTTTATTTATGAATGATATGCATAAAAACTAAAAACATCATTGTCCAATACTCTTATTTTTCTAAGGAATAAACAAGTCTGATACACCCATAACATGGTCTTCTGTTTACTCTTCAAAATGTTCAAGGCTGCCTGGGTGGCTCAGTCAGTTAAGCGTCTGGCTTTAGCTCAAGTCATGATCTCGCAGTCCATGAGTTCAAGACCCACATCTGGCTCTGTGCTGACAGCTCGGAGCCCGGAGCCTGCTTCAGATTCTGTGTCTCCCTGTCTCTCTGCCCCTACCCCACTCATGCTCTATCTCTCAAAAATGAATAAACGTTAAAAAAAAATTTTTTTTAATGTTTCCAACAATTTAGAACGTATACTGAAGTGTTACATGGCGGTCATGTATTCCGTATCTCCATGTGGTAGATAGAGCCGTCTACTTTTATATAAGCCTCTGTTAAGGACAGTTCATCATTAATGAGGTTCTGTAACATTCGCTTCATACAGGTAGCCGCAATCTAATTCTCTGTCGAAGTATTTATAAGGTATACAGAAAAAGGAGAACCATGAAATAAATGAATTCGAAGGGACCTCACAGGTCATCTGATTTAATTCTCTCGCTTTACGGAAGAGGAATTTGAGAGCCTGAGATTTCACTTACGGCATGTTGGCCAACTGGCTTCTCTTAAGTGCTAGTAACGTTGCCATTCTAAAACTCTTGGTGTATCTCTTATATGCATCAGGCCATAAAGTTCACTGCATCCCTCCACTTGAAAATTTTGCTTAATAACCCATTCAGGGATTGTGTTCGTGCATGCGAAATGCTTTCAAATATGTCTGTAAAAGGTCCGCTGATACCATTATTTTGAAAAAGTTGCCTTGCTCGGCTTTCCCAGGGTGGTATCCGAGTGCTCAGGTGATGATATAAGTGACAAAGTTATATTGCATCAGTTTTGTACGAGGCAGCTGTATCCCATGTGTGAGAGGAGTTTGAGCAAGAGAAGTGGGGGCTCACTGGTATGAGGACCATATGCACCGGCTTTAGTAGGATAGCCCTGATATCTTTTAAAATCATAAAACACATTCAAAAGACTTTTGATATATGGATTCACAAATCCACAAATAATTGTTACTTTCTGCGAAGGAAATTATTGGTTCAAAATTACAGCCCTGAGTTTATTGGAGCGCTCTGTCTAGCTGTCCCTCCCTGGTCAAACTCTTCTTCTCTTGCTCCTACTTCTCAAACAGTGCAAGCATAAGCTTACCGGGGCTCTTGATGTGATATGCAATTTAGGAGTTAACTGCTTGTGGTTCTGTCGCTTGTTCTGTTTAAAAGATAGCCAACCAATGGTGGTACTTTTTACTCATCATCTTTAAAAATTACGCTCAAAAGGGTAAACTTGAATTCCCAAATTTAAGTGTTCGTACACCTTGATGCCCCACTGCTTTCTTTTAAATTTTTATAGGCCTCAGAGAAGCAGAATTTCTTAAAGCACAGTTCTCCTTGCATTTAAAATATAGCGAGAGTTTTTCTCGCTTTTCAAACCTCTGCATAATTCTACTGAATTACAGCAATTGCAGGTGGTAAATCTTTATAGTCACTGAGAGCACAGCTGGTTTCCAAGTCAGATGATAGAAATCTCTGATTGGAATTTCTAGAACGTATTTTATTGCTGGATTGGCATTTGAATTATAGAGTAAAAACTCAGCTATAAACCTTGCTCATTCTTTGTTTGGATTTAGCAACATAGTACTCTCAAAGAGCTTTATCTAAGTATTCAGCAACTTCCTCTTCGAAGACACTGGCACAAAGCGGACTCAAGTTATTCTGACCCAGGCCATTCCCAGTGACCTTTATAAATGATGTTTTGGGTTTTGTATTTCTAAGAAGCCAAGTCAGCATTTTAAAAGACCCTGATAGATATAACTCAGTCGGCCAGACAAGACCTGGGGCCACTCTGGACCCAGGGTAATTATACCCTCTCTCAACATAGATCTACCCCAGGCCTGACTTGAACTGCTCTCTGGAGGAATGAAGCAGGACACTATTCTCCAGTCTGCCTTTACCTTCATGTCAGGCTACTTTTGCAAGCTCCTAATCCCAAACAGCTGTCTTGAAAATGCAACATTATCTCTTCATGCAGTTGATCAAACAACTGCATGTAGCTACATGTATGGACAGAGCTGTGTGAGAGGTGTGTGATCTGTGCCTTTTGTCCTTAAGCTCGTGTAGTCTACTTGAAGGACCCGGATTTACATTCAAAGGCTGATAACAAAACATCATGTCTTCTTGAAGGGGGACAAAATGAGTGGTTGGAACACAACAGGGATGCATGCTCCAGAAGTCCACAATTTTTAGAACATTCCTCATTTTAAATATTCCATCCAGTTGTTTTGCAATCTGTGAATATATCTGGGACCTGCCGTATCTTTCAGCTTGCCTTTAGCAGTGAGGAGTGAGGCACAACTAAGACAACAAAAAGCCTGTGTTAAACAACATGTACAGATTCTGAGTTAAAAAAAAATTGTGACCACCACCACAAGAGTATTAGAAAAAGAGGTTTTTGCATGTTATTGATTTCAAAGAGGGGGCTGCTAGGACTTACCAGTACAAAAAAATCCCAGGTGTTAGAAAAAGTAACTTTACACGCCTTTCTGACAAAGGGTTGATAGCGTCTTGGGACAGTAGCGTGAATGTAAACACTCATGACAGTAACTCAAGGGCTTGCTGAATCAAGGGGCAATAATCACTACCCAAGCCAGAATAAGGTGGCGATGGAACAGCCTCGTGTGGACTCAAGGGTAACTCAACATGGATGCGTGTTCCGAGATCACATATAAGAGGGGTCTTTCCAAGCCAAATGACTCTAGGAGCCTAAAATAGAGCCATAATTAAGCAATAAGACGTGACAGGGAGCACATTTCTCAGTGATTATAGCATGCCTCAAGGGATAAGTCACTAGGCCCAAGGTTCATATGATGAGTGAAATAATAACCCTGCAATGTATAGCATCCCACTGGGAGGGTCGAGGGAGAAGAAGGAAATGAATAATAAGAGTTAGAAGAGTCATCTCATGAGCTGTTATTTCAGTCGTTGGGTTAGACTTCCACGTGCATAGTACACGTGGCCGTTAGTTGTGTCCAGCATCCGTCTTGAAGTTCTGCGTGTGCACCAGAGCCTTCACTTACTTGAAGACCCCACAGAATTATCCACCTTCTCATTTTCTTAGCCAAACACAAACCAGGCAATTAAGTCACAAACTTGAAAGCCCACAGGCATATCCATGGAACTGCAGTCTGGTATAATTATAATGGCAGTTGCCTAGACCTGGCCTTAATAACTGACAAATGGCCGAAGCAGTCACACTGAGTAATTATCAATATCTTGGCTTATTTACCTCATGTGCATTTCCCTCAGAAACTACCAATAGACGCGGCCCCAGTGTCACACAGGTCCAGAAACATCTCTGGTCTTCTAGCCTGAGCTTTCTCTTCTCTTACTGCCGTGCTGCTGGTGGAAGACAGCGAGAATTCTGGAGCTAGTGGCCAACTGCACCCTATACTGTGGTAGAGGCCGGCCTCTACCCAGGAGAATCCAGATACCCACTAGCCGTAGTGGGGTGAAAATTTTCCAAACTCACAGATGCCCTGAAGAGCAAATCGAGGCAGTTGTCTTACTGCCAGATCCCTCTCCATGTTTCTATGATTCTTATTCATCACTTCAGAAGATGGTTAAAAAATCTTCTGACCCAACCTCTGAGAACGAGATTTTTTGTGGTTCTTCATGTCTCCCGTGGCACAGGCCGTGGACAGAATTCTGGCCAAACAGTGGTTTATCTTAGATAGCCCAGGTGCCCAGTTCTCTCTCTCTCTCTCTCTCTCTCTCTCTCTCTCTCTCTCTCTCTCTCTCTCAAAATCTGCTCTTAAGAAAAGATCTGAAGATAGTGCTACAGACTGAATGTTTGCATCCCTCCAAAATTTCTATGTTGAAACAACCCCATGTGATAGTTGGGACTTTGGGGTGGTAACTAGGTCATGACGGTAGAGCCCTCACGAATGAGGTTGGTGCCCTTATCAAAGAGACCCCAGAATGTTCCCACGCTCCTTCCACTATGCGAGGACCCAGCAAGAGGGCAGTCGTCTATGAACCAGGAAACAGGTTCTCACCAGACATCCAATCTGCCAGCACCCTGATCATGGACTATCCAGCCCCCAGATTGTGAGAAGTAAACCGTTCCTTGTAAGTCGCGCAATCCGCACTATTTTGTTACAGCAGCCCAAGCGCACTAAGACAACAGTTGTGTCTTGCGGCGGCTAAGTCAGTAGGTCACCTTTCCCAAGAGAGTGTCCCTTTTTAATATAATGAAATATTTTAAAGCAATGCATTTTAACTTGTGCAATGGAAGCCTTAGCCCCCAGCTGAAGGAATTTCAGGCATCAGAGAGCAGGTGTGAGAATGGGGGTGTATGCCGCTGCCTGGAGAGGGTTGGAGGAGATCCTGCCATCATACTCCACTGCGTGCGCTGAGAAATGAGTCCCTGGAGCCTTTATTGCCCGTGGCGTAATAATCTCCATTCGAGGGAAATTACCCCAAGCCCTCCTCCCCTGACTTCCTATTGCTAGTGCAACATGCCCTTTAAGACGTGAAACCAAGTCTGCCATTCTGGGCACACAGATCAGTTACTTATGGCCGCATAGTAAACCATCCCATAATTGAGTGTCCTCAAACAGCAACCACTTTTTTGCGTAAGATTCTGTGGGTTAATAATTTGATCTAGGCTGAGCAACTCGCTAATATCGCTGGAGATCTCTCATGCGGCTGAAGTAATTTGGTGGCTTCCCTGGGGCTACAGGGTCTAAGAGAGCCCCGCTCACGTTCTGGCAGTTGGTGATGCCCGTCCCCTGGGCCTTTTCTCCAGTTAGTTTCTTATTTGCAAGAGGACTAGCTTGAATTTCTGTTCATGGAGGTGCCAGGGTTTCAAGATGGCAAGAGCAGGGGAGGCTTCTTGGGACCCAGATTCTGCAGTCACATACCTCCCTTCTGCTGCATTCCGCTGATCAAAGCGAGTCACAAGACAAGCCCAGATTCAGGTGGGGGCGGGGGGGGGGAGTGGACTCTACCTCTTGATGAGAGGAGCAGGAGAGTCACGTCGCGAAGGCACAGTCATCTAGGAACAGGGGGAATCGTGGCGGCCGTCTTCACAGACCGTTGACCACAATTTGCCCCCCCTTGTGATCGTAGTTCACATTTGTTCCACACGCAACTTGCACACACCACCTCCCTCAAAAGTCTCATCCCATAATGGTTTCAGGCATCAGTCCAGGATCTCCTCACCTGATCAAGTGTGAATGAGCCTCCTCAGGTAGAGAATCCTAAGATTCTCAGTGCTGCCAGCGCGGAGCCTGATGTGGGGCCTGAACCCATGAACAGTGACATCATGACCAGAGCTGAAATCAAGAGTCGGATGCCTAACAACTTGAGCCTGCCCCCCCACCCCTTGCGCCGCCAGCATTGTTCCTCTTAATCTAAAGACCCGTGAGCTAAAATGGAAAGTTCTCCATTCTCACCGCACCTCCACATGCAAATGGGACAGGGTAGCTTCTGTGGACCTTCCCTTCTAAAAAGAAGAAGAGCGGAGACCAAAGGCATTCTGAAATCCAGCCCGGGGCACATTGCCAGGTCTGTTCCTTCTGAGCCTGAGTTCTGATCTCAGGGGATGGCTCCCTAGTTCAGGGTTCTCCACAGTTCTGGGCTCTGTACTCGGAGATAGCTTTCCCTTTCCCTAAGAAATGACCCACATTTGCCACTGAACAGCTTTACCAGCCTGCTTCCCATCCGTATTAACTAGAGGGTCCAGAGACCTCTTTTCATTTTTGGAAAGTCTCAGTCTCTTTTAGTTCAAACTGATGGTGATTTTTGTCCATTTAACTCTCTTAAAACTGTGTTGGTTCTCTTTGACTCTTAGTGGGGTTCACTCATAACTCCAAAGCCACATTATAATTATTTTTTATGAAAACCTCTATTGACTTTATATCTGTCTTTATATTGTCTTTGTATCTTTGTATCTGACTGAATTTGTCCCCCCCTCCCCCACCACCCCAACAACTTACTTATGTTGAAACCTTAACCTTCAGTGGGACTGTATTTGGAGATAAGGCTTACTTATAAGGAGGTAACTAAGGAGAATTGAGGTCACAAGGGTGGGACCCTGATCCCACAGGATTAGTGTCATAAGAGGCAACAGAGAGCTTGCGACATGCTCCAAATGAAGACACAGCAAGAAGGGAGCCATCTGCAAGCCAGGAAGAGAACTCGGGGGCCCCGGGGGCTCAGTCAGTAGAGCATCTAACTCTTGATTTCAGCTCAGGTCATGATCTCACGGTTCATGGGATCAAGCCCCACATTGGACTGTGCACAGACAGTGTGGAGCCTGCTTGGAATTCTCTCTTTCCCCTCCCTCTCTGCCTCTCTCCCGTTCACACGCACACACGTGCACACATGTGCTCCCTTTCTCTCAAAATGAATAAGCATTTAAAAATAAATATATATATATCATCTAAATCAGGTATGGCTTACAAAAAACTATGCATCTCAAAGGGATAACTCTCATTTTACGTAAATCATGCCTCAGAAAACAAGACTTTGCCGAAAAATAGTGACTTAAAACAATTATTTTATTTTCTCACCATTCTGCATCAGCAATTTGGACTAGAATCACATGGGCAGTTCTTTTGCCGTTTTATCCACAGAATAGGAAACAAATAAAATGATTGTTGTTTTAGGAGAAGAATTTGGGGGGTAGATTTTAATGCAGCAATAGATAATTGATATGGCACAGGAGATTGAATCAGGAGCTCTTGTATTTGTATGAGGCAATGAAATACAAGCTGGCCATAAAGGAGGCCATCCCCCTTAGGGTGATTAGCAGAAACTCTGTCCCATCTAGGGAGGTGTATCCCATATCTAAAAGATGCTTAAACCATCTGACCAGAGCATCCATTTGGGGAAATATTTAGTGCAGAGCACAGAGAATTGTGGGTCCAGCTCAAATTGCTACCTGAAGGGAGGCTAAGCTACTTTCTCAGAATTGCCCCTACATGTCTCAGGATCTGGTCCTTGGTTGATATCTGTCTAGGTTGGCATTCTCTAAGTTCTATATGGTACCACTCGTCCATCATGCTCAATTCTTATAGATTACATCTTCAACATCCCTGAGACCAGATGGTGGGAGTCCTCCAGGGCTGACCTTCTTTTGGCTACTTCTACACATCACTAGGGGCCACAGAAAATACTAGGCTCACCTCTTTTACGACTCTGGGACCATGGAAAACTCTCTGAGGCAACCCACCCCCTTTTGTTCCAGATGTGCCAGAAAGCTTCTCTGGCAATGTGCTGGGTAGAGGGGATCTCTCTGAGGTTTGTCATCTTTTGGATTCTAACTTGGAAATAAGGCACAGGTCTCCTTGTTCTCAGAAGCTGAAAACCTCTCATTCATGCCAGGGTTCAGCCTGCTGAGGGGGGCAAGAGTAGAGAGCAAGAACCGCTTTCGGGGAGTCACCAGCATCTAACCCTTTTGCTCTCCTTAGAAGAGCCTCTTGTCTTCCAGCCAGGGGAATTTTTATTTTACGTGGGCAGGAAAAAATTGGCTCAAATTGATCAAATATTCTTCCAAATCTTTTTTGTCTGAAGCCTGAAGCTCAGCCTTTTAAACTCAAAAGCCAAGAATTTGTCTCTTTTGTTCTCTGGTTCTGCTGTGACAACCCTCCCTTGAGGCAAGGAATGACTCATGGTCTAGCTGCCTGGATGGGGGAGGGTCAAGGGTAACAGGAAATCACAAGGAAAAACACATTTGTTAATACATCAAAATATGATCCTGCAACACTAGGACTTCTATTCTCTTTCTTATTCTCTGTTAAGTGGAGACAAACCCATCCTTCTCCTTTCTTACAAAGCCTTCTGCATTAGATAGGGTTCTTTGGGATGTAAGTAATAGAAGTCAACTCATTCTTGCCCACCCTCTCTCTGAAAATGAGATGCAGGTGTTGGGAGAGGGGGTGGGGAGGGCTGGAGGCAGAGACAGAAATGTAATCACGACTTACGAAGGCACCGAAGTCCTGAATCTCCACCAAAACCATGCCTTCTCTGATTTCTGCTCTTCTTAGCATGTTGGTTTCATTCACTCTACACTTTCTGGCCCCACTATAGGTAGGGTCTAAATTTCAGCTTCTTCCACTATGCAGAGACAGAAGTCTCTCGCTCTGCTACCTAAATTCCAGTGGAAGGGCTACTGGATCAGATCATTGTGGCCAATGGTCAAGTACCTGAGGGAGGGCTAGTAGGGAAGGGCAGAATCCCATTTCACAAAAAGGCTGTTGACTACCCACCACCAACAGAGGAGAGGAAAAGTCTTGAAAAAGTGGAGGCTGACCAACAATTCCTGGGATGTCCGGTCTACCGTTTCTTGCATGGAGATGATTTCATCCTTATTAGCCTATCTGGGCAGCTTACCTGTACCTATCATGTAGTACTTACCGTAAGTCCTGTTTATTTTATAACTATTATTGATATATAGCTATTTGATAATGGATCACCAGCAACTTGTGGGCAAGAACTGAATTTCTCCTCCCACAAGAGTGCCCTGCACATAACAGGCATTCAAAAGTATCCATTGAAGTGTCAAATGAATCAATGAATGGGAATGAAGGAAAGTTCATTGAATCAATAAGCCCCTCGAGTCAATGGATACTATAAAGGGAGAATAACAGGGCATTTATATGGTAGGTATAATTTTGAAAAAATATCCAGATAACTTCTGTTATGTACTATAATTTTCTTTAGGCAGGGAAAGAGTTAAGCAGTTTTGCACCATGTTCATGGACTTCTGACATGATATAAAACACTACAATTTTGGCTTTTCCATTTTAGCTGACATAGTTTAAGTTGATGAATATTTTGATTTGTGCCAGTCTCAGGCAGTTTTAAATGCTATCCCTGCAGGAGTCAAGAAGTCCAGTCATAATCATAACAATATGCTTGTCAGTCAAAAGCACCGGAAGATTGTTTAGGTGCAAAGAAAGCATTTTCCCCTGAAAGGAAACAGGGCAATTGAAATCACCTACTTTTCAAGGCATTGAAGTCAAAACTGTTACCAGCTTCATGGTGTGAAAATCCAGGTCTCGGCACCCCCTTGGTCAGACTCCAGTATGTCCTGGGGCTCTCCAGCCAAAAAACAAGTTACAGTCCAAAGTTCAGCAGAAATTAGACTAAAGAGAAAGCACAGCGATCAAGCTTGATTTCCCCATCATCATTTGCAGGTCACGATCTCAGCAGGGAATGTATAATGAGTTCCCTTCCATCCCCTCAGTCAACGCACCTTGGAATAGATTTGCAGAGCCAACGAAATCAGAGAATTCATGCAATTACACAAGGTCTAGGCAGAAGAAAGTGATTTTTTTCCCCCCTGAACAGACTGAGCAAATAATACTTGATAGAATTGACCTAAAGGTTATACCATAGGAGCTATTTGCATTATAGTAGGCAAAATTAAAACGTTCACATAAAATTGGGTTCATTAGGAAAAGGGAAAAAGCCAGAAACCCGTGTGGGAGAAAGAAAAGAAGAAACGAACAGCCTGGAGAAACGGATTTCAAAATTGGAGGCAGCCCAGAATTATTCAGATCTTTGGGTATGTTGATGTCAGGACCTTCTCTTTTCAGTGTTAGTGTGACCTTAGCAATTGCAGCTGCTCAACAAATTTGCTCAGCAACACTGCCCCCCCCCCAAGGAAAATTAAAAAACAAGTCTGGTACGCCCCTTCTAATTTTGTTGCATTAATAGCAGCTTTTATGTGGAAGTGAACTGGTTAAATAAAAAGTTACTGTAATAGAAAGAACACCTTTCACCCCCAAAGAATTCCATATACCCCATGCTGATATCAAAAGACTCTCCCCATGGGAAAGAGCAATGTGGAAAGCAGAGGGAACAAAAATCTGGTGTTCGGAGTCCGCTGGGAGCTTCAGACAAATATGAAACAATGACTTCATGTAGTAGATAAATTTCTCACATTCTTCAACCAGTTTTATTGGCTACATACTCATGTATCCAGTTGTACGCACACCAAGCCAGCCCAAAGAAGAATCTGAGTGGCTATTAAAAAAATACATCCAGAGTGGAAAGCTAATCATACACTAGCTTTTCTATCCAGTAATTTACCAATGTTTCTCTTAGTTGGTCATTCTTGAAGTCACCTAAAAGCATGCTTGTCCCTTTCACTGACACGGGAATGATACCTTTGCAAAGGTAGACAGCTTTCAGTGGTCATAGAGCAGGAGGGCACATACGGTCATCGCATCCGAGTCTAACCTTCCACATTGTCCGCCGTCCTAAGACGCAGCACCGACTCTGGCACACCACAGTGTGGCCCAGCCCTGCCTCCGGCTCGGTCTCCCAGTTCGTGCCTAGAAGAATCTTGCTTTTCAGTGAAGCCATTAGCACTCATTGTCCCTACCTGGGCTGTGCACACCCACCCATGTGCCTCTGCACCTTCAGGTGCGGTTTCCCTCCCTTCCTTCCATGTCTAAGCTCTGTCTTGTAGCCTTCAGACTGGGTGCCTCCGTGCGACCCTCCTGCGCGGCTCCAGCCTTTGCCGGGTTTCTCTCCTCTGGGTTCCTGTCAATCGGTACTTCGCCTGGTCTACCTTACCCTGTTGTATCTCATGATTTCGTTAGTCTCTGAAGGCCATGTAGGATACTAGAAAGTATATAAGCTTTGGAATCAGATAGACTTGGTTGGAGATTGAAGCTCTTTCCCTAACAAACCGTAGTGATTTAACCTCTCTGAAGTTTCATTTTCTCACGGGTAAACTGGAAGTAATAGTATCCAGCTGACAGAGTTCTTGGTAACATCGAATAAAGTCGTCTGCACAAAACGCTTGGTCGCTTACTCTACAAAGTATATCACAGCTCTCTCTTGTTCCCTGTTTTATCTCTGACACCTAGGAAAGTTCCCAGCACAGAGTAGGTGCTCAATTAATGCTTATCAACTGAGTTAATGAACATGTGTAGTAAACATTGACCTTCTTCTATTTTGTTTTCTCCACTAGTCTGTAATTCTTGGAGGACGGGGATTATGCGTGTCTTTTCATATACTCACTGCTGAGGAGCTTTGATGAGTGTTTTCTCCTAAGTGCCTGGCCTCTCTATTAACTAGATTAACTCTCAATGGCACATAAAGATCCATTTATCATGGTAATGAGCCCATTTGTCTATGAACTTCAGTGCTACTCCCCACTAATGGAAATAATCATCATCATCATCATCATCATCATCATCATCATCTTAGGAAAAAACAAGGGAGCTAGAAGAAGGCATTTGACAAATATGTACATTTATTAACCTCCTCCACCTGCCCAGGATGCTGAGCTATACCAGGAGACTAAAAACTAAAAGTCAAGCTACCAACAATAAAGGTATTGAAGAAGGAAAGGAGGATGTAAGGGAAAGAGAGAGGGAGGGAGGGAGGAGTGGGGGAAGAGAGAGGAAAGAAAAAAAAGAAGAAAAACAGAAGAAGGGGGGGGGGGGAATGCCGTGAACACATTGTTGTTGCCTCAAGGCTGCATGTTTTATGTTTGTTCCCAGGCCTCTCGTGATCATTCTGGCTCAGGCTGGGAACAACCTCAGAAGAGTTCTAAAATCCCAAAAGGATAGTGGTATTTAAAGTCCAGAAATCTCATAACAGAGTCTCTTCTTCAGAGATCATGCCAAACCACCAAACACCAGCCTCTTCTATCGGAATGAGAAACTAGGTCTGAGATCCTAGAAGATCCCTTCTTGATTGTAACCCAGGGACTTCTCTGTAATTTTTATAATCAACTTGGGCTGTGATGTCATACACAGGAGAGACAGTTTGGAGTAGTTAGGACAGGCTTTCCCTTGGCATAATGGAAACCACATGCATCATTATGGATTTCTAATGCTCCATTGAGGTTGGTACACGTTGCTTTGAAGAAAAGGAAGCCATTTCCAACCACATTTCTCCTGATTTATGCACGAGCCTCAGAAGGTCCAGACAGGTTGGAAATGATTTGGTAACTGGAGAAGTGACGGGGTAAGAAAGTATACTTTGTAAAAGACTGCGAACTTGACTCTCACTTGAAATCCTTGCCTTAGGCGGTGTGTGCACTCGAGAGCTTACATCATGTTAGTAGTTCACATCAGATTGAGAGTGAAAGACTACATAGCTCTGTGAATTAGGGCTGGATCGCTTTGGTAAAAAACATTCTCTAAGTTGGCCAAACATAAATCAGTCCTACAAGGCACCTGTGGTTACAAGCAAGTCTAAAGCCCTTCACCACCATTCCCCCATTCTTATTTCTCTTCTATTCATATTTTTTTCCTAACCAGAAAAGTAGAAAGCAATGAAGATTTTACAAAAACGTGTTTGCAATCAGCCCCCAAAGAGAATAGAAGAGTCCAGAATGACATGCATCCAGAGCACAGGACACAGGGTCAGCCCAGAGCAGACAGAATCCGATTGTGGGTTCTAGAGAGATTTTCAACAGTCAGCAAGGAATGAAGTCCAAGGTTTCAGCATCATGTCTAAGAGCTGGCATCTGCTGTCACCTGGCAGATGGTGTGCCACTCTCGTGCCCAGGGGTGACGTATTTCCATGACCACACACATGTGCCTCCCCTTTCTCCTCCTCTCATTCTTTGACCTATAAACCTTCCGGTTCTAGAGAGTCTCATCACCCATATTTTCAGGTAACTCTTGTTGATCTGTGGAAAATCTTTACACAAATTTTCTTGTTAAACCTTGGGTTTTGCCCTCAGTACATTTCTTCATGATCGTGTTATTCTTTATTGCTACCTTATGAAAAGTTATCTTAGCAAATGCCTTTCTTCGAGTCCCAAAAGAGACCATAATAACACAGAAAAAGACACCAGGGTAATTTTGCCCTTTTGCAAATCTTGTAAACTAGTCAAGTAGCCTTGAAACTTTTTGCCCACCAAATCCAGCAGTCTTGGAGAAAGATTGTGTATGCCACTGTTTCTAGTCTTTTATCTGTTGTTAAAAGTTGATTTAAATTGTTGGCTCTGTGGCACCTGGGTGTCTCAGTCTGACAGTTAGGCTTCTGACTTTGGCTCAGGTCATGATCTCGTAGGTTTGTGAGTTCGAGCCCCGCTTGGAGCTCTGCACTGACGGTGTAGAGCCTGCTTGGGATTGATTCTCTGTCTCTCCTTCCCTCTCTGTCAACCCCTCCCCCACTTGTGCTGGCGCTCTCTCTCTCTCTCTCTCTCTCTCTCTCTCTCAAAATAAATAAGTAAAGCTAAAAAAATAAATAAATTGTTGGCTCTTACCATGTCCTCTGCCATTTGTAAACATTTTTATGAGTAAACCTTATTTTTATTGTAGGTCATTCATCACAGGTGATTCATTTTTTCACTTGACATATGCTCTTTTAATATTCCATGTCAGCTATTTCTCTAATTAGTTACTGAGTGCTGGGATCTGATGGAAAACAATTATTCTGTTTGTAAGCATCATGTGACCAAGGTACTGCTAACTGCTTCAAATTTCTTGGGTTCCCTTGGGTCTCACCACCAGTCAGAAAACAGATTATGGCTTCATCTTCAGGGACTTAATTTAGTTTGCATGACATATTTTACAAAGTTTTGCCATCTAGTTTAGTAAATAAGTGAGAAGTTTCAATTTGTCAGACTCTTGAATTGAAATATTCCACAAATGTCTGTTTGTTTAAAATGATCTCATTTTAAACCAAACTTACAAGAACAAGGCATTCAAGTGCTACGTCTAGCAACACGATGGCCTTTTGTTGTCACGTCCACTCTAGTACGTATGATTAGACACATTTTAAAATGAAGAACAGAGACTCAGAAAAATTAAATAACCCAGTCAAGATCGTAGAGTTCTATTTCATGGGCTTGGGATTTAAACTCATGTCTGTCTGATTCTAATGCCCCATTACCTCCTCGGTAGATTGTCATGTGAACCAAATAGCGTTTTATAGCTATACAGAACTTCAGAGTTCTACCAGTTAAGATTGACAAAGCAATTACTATTGCCTCTGTTTTATAGCTGAAGACGTAGAGGACCGAGAAGTTCAGTAAGTTATCAAAGACCCCATCCCCTGATTCCTAATACAGTGCTTGTTTCCAAGCACATCCTACTGTCTCCGGAGACTTCCTTCCTGTCTCCACCTTTGCCTCCTCCACCGTCCTTTGTGGTGTTTGTTCGCTCACAGAGGATGAGGAGGACAGGGATCATCACATACCAGAGGAGGAAGATAATGCCCTATTACACACACAAAACCCATGTGTTTTTTTCTATGAAAAATTATATAATTGCTCCCATCGTACGGTTCTACCTGTGGTCTCTTATTTGCCTGATTAACTGGAATATACTCTTCCGGGTAAAAGAACAAAAAGGAATAAATGTTAGGTCCCAAAATGATATGCTTCAAATAGCTTAGTGCGTAGCCTGAGACCGTCTAGATTTTTCAGGCTAGGAGATAGTTTCAAGAGATTTAATCCACTGCAGTGATCTCCTTTCATAAATTTCATTCTTTGAACATGCCTTTCTTGAATATCTACCATATGTCAGGGGCTGTGATACTAGAAACACCTCAATGAAACTCAACCGAAGTTTGATCCCTGGGTTGAATGAAAGAAGGTATAGTGACAGGTGGGGAGGGGATGTGTGAGAGGAGAGGCAGTAAGGAACAGCGATGAACACTATCCATTTGTAACTTTTGTGTATACATAATAACATATGTGCGAACATATCACAGTTGAATATCTACTAGAATAAAGCAGTAGTAATAGATCTATTGACCATAAGATATTGAACCTTAAATCTCATGTCATGTGTGATAATTTTGACATTTTGTTGCTTTTATTCAGTATTTTTATTTTAAGATTAAAATAATGGTGACCCTTCTAACTACTCAAAGAAAGGGTTAGGAGGAAAAGAAAACCATACAATTCCAAAATAGGAATTTCATGAGCATAGCTGGTATGGACTTTTGAGCTACTTTGGCTGGGTTGTAGGGAATATGTAGGGAAACGTTTGTTTCATATTGATCTCCTTGCTGTGCAGACACTTAATGCTGTGCGACCGGGTAGGCCCCTCAATTATTCCTGGACTTGGAAATTGTGGGGTGACTGGGTGGCTCAGTTGGCTAAGCGTCCGGCTTTTGACTTCGGCTCAGGTCATGATCTCACGGTTCATGAGATGGAGCCTTGCATCAGGCTCCATGCTGACAGCGTGGAGCCTGCTTGGGATTTCTCCCTCTCCCTCTCCCTCTCCCTCTCCCTCTCCCTCTCCCTCTCCCTCTCCCTCTCCCTCTCCCTCTCCTTCCCCCCCTCTCTCAAAAATAAACATCTAAAAAAAGAAATGACATAGATAATTTAAGATTTAAGGGAAGAAGTCGTTTGTTCTGCCTTCATTCTTACTTAATATCAGCTCTCAAGTACAAGTTCATAGCCGTTGTTTTGTTTTTCCCCATAGTCACTTTTTTTTAGCTTAATAATCACTAATAATTTCTCAAACATAGTTTGAGAGTATCTGGAAGTTGCCTTTTGTTATAAGTAGAGAGCTTATAATGTGTTCTGGGAACCCTACCCCAGAACACATTATTTTTTCAAGTGTCTAGTTCTCAATCCCATTTTCCCCAGAGCTATCATTTGAGAAGCATTTAGCTCTGAGAATGTAACATGAAAGTCTTATTTAAGAAGACTTAAATGATGTCGGTGTTCATTTCTAACAGAAAGGG
Organism: Prionailurus viverrinus; assembly: GCF_022837055.1. Taxonomy (NCBI): domain Eukaryota; kingdom Metazoa; phylum Chordata; class Mammalia; order Carnivora; family Felidae; genus Prionailurus; species Prionailurus viverrinus. The sequence continues at coordinate 10,522,820 of NC_062577.1, forward strand.
AACATCTCATGGGTTGATAACTACTGGGCTTTGGATGCAGGAAACACATAATAAGGTCAAGCGAATCATGATACATCCCATTAGCAAATGGCCCTCACCAACTGTCACACTGTGCCCTACAGAAATATGGCAAGGGTACATAGCAAATAGTTATCACAGGGTGGCTAGCTCATGGAGAATGCCGTTAGTCAGTTTTACCCAACAACTGCATTATAGAAGTTGGCTTTGGTCCAGCTTGTATTGCAGAATCTTTCACCCTTCCGTCAATCATCGCCTTTCCCAAATTTCCAAATAGTTCTAAAACTTCTAAGAGGGGCTTCGCAGGTTCTTCTGAACCAGTTCTCAAACGCCCCGTGTACCACCCATCATACTCTCCCCTTCTGTATTCCTCTTTAGTGATCTTCCTATGAAGATTCGTCATCACAGCCACGAGGGCTGGGCTGTCTCCTACCCCAGTGGTCCCTCACTCCCCAGTGGTGCCCAGAGTGTCCTGCTGAATTGCTGCTCTGGGGAAGTAGAGAGACTTCTCTTGCCCTTCTGCCCTCAGAGGCGCGTATCTGTGCCACCCTCTGCTACCCGGATCTTAAAGGGGGACCGTCTAGAACTCGCAGTTCCTCGGAGAGATCTCCTAACTTGTGTACCCCTTTCCTAAGATTCAAACAGTGGTCTGTGAGGGTGGTTGAAAAGCCTAGATTTTCGGAAGACTTCTTTAGCTCTGGCTCCCTATTGGATCCTGAGGCCAGTGGTAACGAACTGACAAGGCTTCGCTCGGGGAAGTCAGATGGAGAGAGGAAGAAACAAGGGAGGATAGGAAAGAATAGGAAACCACACGGCACTGGCCAGTGCTTTGGGTCCCCAGTCCACAGTGGTACAGAGACGCAGCGGTGGACAGGAGGCAGGCGCAGCAGGAACTTCGGCAGATGGGCTTTAAGAAAGCCATATGTGGAGGGCGCCTGTGGTTATAGGGCTCTATCCAAGTCGGGAGGTCGCGGGCGGAGACTCTGGCCTCCTGGGAGGCAGCTGAGGGGGAGGCCTGGGCGTTCGCAAAGCGGCAGACTGCCCACCCCAGCAGGCGAGCCGGCAAGGCCCGGCTGCGGCAAAGCAAGGCAAGTCAGAGGTGAGGGTCTGGAAAGTGAGAGGCTCCCGGGTAGTCTTGAGAGGTGCTTAGAATGTGCCAGTCCCCCTCCAAGTCCCTCCCCCAACACCTCCATCCTGTTCTTTCCCTAGGGTCCTGCGGGCGTCCCAAGCCCCCCCGCCCCGGAACTCCGTCATTCAGTACAAGATTCGGTTGGCTCGGAGGTTTGTGCTACAGAAACACAGTCCATTGAATTTTGACAAAAGTGCCAGGTAGGAATCAGTTACGAGGCCATTGAACATCTCTTTTTAGCAAAGCTAAAGGTGTCAAATGAATTGAGTTTTTAACTGTTTCTCAGGGACTTGTTATATCCTTATTTTCAAGGTTGGAAAAAAAAAAGGTCTGCCTGACGTGTTCCCTAATCATCAAGATGGCACAATGAAGACTGCGAATATAAATAACCTAGAAAAACGCATTTCCATCCCTAAGACACCTCAGATTCCTTTAAAGAGAAGCAAAGTGGATGGCTAAATGTAAATCAACTCAAATAAAAACCAATACACCCCGAGGGATGGGATTGTTTAGCTCGCACAGTGGAATGAAAAGTGGGTTTCGTTTGTTTGGGTCTTTTTCAGTTGTTTTATTGATATGGTTTTAACTCCTCCACAGTTAGGGCTCAAGTGACTTTCTTCTATTATAAATTGCTGGCGGGCTGGGAAAGATTCAGTTTCATTCCGATGTTTGGAGAAATTGATCTTCCTGTTCCATATTCAAAGATAAAAATATCTCCCAGCTAAAGAGACTGTCAATGCCAGGGCCAGGGCCCTTTCCAGGAATTTCCTTCCGGGACTTGGCCATCCAACGTCCGAAATAACAATTGTTTTTCAGCTTTTCTGAAGTCAAAATATTTACCAACAGGGTTTGGTTTTATGACACCGCCTCTCCCTCTTTGGCCTGCTCTGATAGTTACATCAGACTAGCTGACGCTGAGCAGGGGAGAAGCCCCAAGGAAACCGCAGTCAGTGGGCAAAGAGGGAGGGAAGGAGAGAACGAGCAGGAGTGAGGAGGGAGCCCTGACTATTTGACATGCGTATCGGAATTTCAAAACAGGCCATAAGGCCCAGGATCCGAGCAGAGAGGAAATGTGTATCAGATGCAACACCCACACTTTGATCTCTCTTAGAATGTAATTCCTTCTGGCAAAAACTCTTTCTCCTCCATACCCATTACAGAAACTAACTTGTCGTTGCCAATCAATAAGGATAAAACAATAACGGTAATGTTAACACCTTCCAATGGGCAAACAGCATTGGGAACGGTGTGCTATCTGGTTTTGGCTGGGTTTCACATTTAAAATGGAATTTGGCAAAATAACCATGGGCCTCTGTCTACCTCCCCGCTCTCCCTTCCAAACACGGTGCATCTTAATAAACTGATGTCTGAGGAATTTGGCGGGGTGCTTAGTGATAGCCTCTCAAGTTAATGTATACGTGGGGCAGAAAAGGCCTTTCTGGAGGATACATCCTGTGTCATTCCCTGATGTATTAACAATTAAACGCCCAGTAATGCTTAGAGCTGGGGTCAAGACAGGATGAGGTGGTGGGGCGGAGATTACATCATTCCAATATGTTTTTTTTCTGACAAGAGTGACATCCTTCAAAAGGCAGAAAGTACAACCTAGATCCAAAATGTCAGCACCCCTCAAAAAAGAAAGCGGTTTACAACCGGAAAATATTTTCATCTGTGGACTAACCTCAAGACAATCTAATATCTGTTGGCTCTCCCTTTTGTGAAACTATCCCTAGACACAAAGAAGGATTATCCTTTCGTAAGAGCAGACGGCAAAGCATACATTATGTGTCAGGCGCTCCACTAGGGGCTTCACAAATATTATTTCTTTTAGCCTTCATTATAACTGTACCTGGTTCTGTTATTATTCCCAGTTTGGGAACGAGCAAAGTATGGGTTAAGAAGACAAAAATTAAGTATCTTGTCTAGGATCATGCATCCTGTAAGAGACAACTCCAATAACAGCCATGAGAACAGACCCTACCTTTGTCTTCGTGGTGGATACTGCCAGATGACCCTTCCAGGGCCAAGGCCTCTAGTCCCTGGTCCCTCTCCAGGGGGAGTGTTGGCCACTAATGGCTCACTGTAATACTCTCTCCAGGAGTTGCCCTAGGCTAATGAGAATGGCCTTGCCAAAGGAGTGCTCCCTTCCTGGGAGGCAGCCTGCAATGAAGGACTAATAGTTAAGGGGACACAAAGGACTGGCCCCCTTGCCTCAGTTGAGAAGAACTGGGGCCAGAACTCCTCCACCGTCTGAGGCCTATGTTGTGACGCGTCACAACACAACCTCTCTCTGGCAAGTGCTATTTCCTTGACCCCCTTCACCATTGTTGTCCTCAAACATACCCTGCAATCAACTTTTGCTTCTCCATCTCAGAGTCTATTTTCTGAAAAGTCTGACCTATGATGCCCTTCTGGAATGCATATTAAAATGAGACAACAACAACAAGAAGTTTAATACCAGGACACAAGAGGAACAAAAAGAAAACAAACAAACCTGCCTCGTCATTTCAATATAGTGATTCTAGTATTCAACATAGGGATATCTAGAAGTGATCCTCTCATTCCAGGTAGAGTTTCATAAATCATAGGATTTTACTCTTTTCAGAATCAACATGAATGTTAAGGAGTCTTTCTCGCCCATCCCACCCCCTTCCAGCTGCATATCATAATCAAAAAATAAATGAGGCTTAAGTAACAGACTTGGCCATGATCACCCAGCTATTTGGTAGATTAGGACCCCATGCTGAATCCAAGACCTCACTGTATACAACAGAGCCAAGGTCGTACTTAACTTCTAATTTGAGTTTTTTTAAATGCTTTTATAGTACATATTATGTGCAAGAAAGTACTTAATTCAGAGATGCTTGGTTCTCTCATCCCGATTTTATTTATTTTTTATTTTTTTTATTATATGAAATTTATTGTCAAATTAGTTTCCATACAACACCCAGTGCTCATCTCAAAAGATCTCATCCCAATTTTAGAGTTAATGGTCTATAACTATTATCTTAAACTAATAAAGCAACTGTTAATATCGTGAAAGCAAACATTATTTATTCTTACTTCAACTGGATCATAATCGATTCTATTTACTTTATATTTTAACCACAAAGTGACTTTTGTGTAATTCACACAGTTTTAAGGAACGCATTTTCCCTCTCTCTCTCTCTCTCTGCCATCCTTTGCTAATTTGAATTTGAATTTCACTATATTACGTGATGAATTGTTTATTTTCCTTAAAAAGAACAACTTCAAGTGTGCCTTCTAGGGCTCTGAGAGTTCTTTTTTCCTTCAGTTAGCTTAGTTTTCAAATGAGGGTCTTGGAAACGGAAAGAAGTTTCTGTTGCAGAATGGAAATGTTGCCCCTCCATGCTTCTGACCCACTCCCCCCTCCACACGCGCATGTGAGCACACGCACACACACAACCCGCCTCCTCCATCAAGAGTTAAAGGACCGTGGCCTTTAGTTTCATGGGATGGATTAGCATCGCTGGGCTTCGAGCAGGGAGAAAGGACTTTCCAAGCTGTTACACGCTGGACGTGTTGAGAGTGCATGGTTATGTAACACCATATTTTTTAATACAACTGACAGTCTGTCTTGAGATTTAAGTGTTTTTTGACAGTTTTTATGCACCTGTTAATTCAAAGCTCTTAACATATGCCAGTTAAAAAGAGCCAGGCACTAAAACATCTAGCTTTAGAGGCTAAATATGGCTCAGCTGCAATCGCAGGCAGGCAGGCAGGCGGCAGGCAGGCAGGAAGGCTGACGGGAACCATTCCTTCCTCCAAGATGGAAATCAGCTGTAGCCTCCTCTCTGTGACCTGCACAGACTATTTCTAGGCGGGGTGGTTGGAAACACCATTTGGATTCTCGGGGAGCAGTTATCAGAGCCGACTCAGGTCTTCAACACGATTGGTTACCCTGGATAACGTTCTGTTGTGTTTAGTTGGACACCTCATTATACATGTTCAAGTGAACATCCTTACACCTGGAGTCTGTTTAGTATAGCCCCCCACTCGTCTTCTCCACATCACCCCTCAGTATCCATCTGCCCACGCCCAGCAAAACTGGGGACAAATGCCTGAATTTCTCCGTGGCTAACTTCATGGGTCTGAAGGGCGAAGGCCATGCATTCCCCTATAACACAAAGAGCAGTATTTCTGGTGTAAATAAAGATTCTGTCAACCTTAAACAAGGGCGGATAAGGGATAGTCACTTTACCAATAGCCACGCCCCAGTCCCTCAGTGCATACAAAATAACTTTTATACTCAAAGCGCTAAAGCAGCATAGATTGGAAGAAAAATAAGCTTTTGCTTTTATTGTTCTCTGAGACTATATGGGGCAAGGTGTGGATTTGATACATTTCAAACATCTGGTACATTCCAGGCTTGAGGGTACAGAACAACGTTGTGCAATAGAAATATAATGTCTGCTGCAAATGTAAATCTATACATATGGAATTTAACATTTTCTAGTAGACATGCTTTAAAAAGTAAAAAAAAAAAGTGAAAATAATTTTAATAAACTAATTATTCATATCCAAAATATTATCATTTCAACATATAAACAATTAATAAATAATTCTGTTATTTTTCAAAAGCATTATTGTTGCTGTTTTTAGGCATGAGGTCTTTGAAATACAGTGTATATTTTGCATTTACATCTCAGTTTGGATTAGCCACATTTCAGATTATTTTTAATTTTTTTTAACATTTATTCATTTTTGAGAGTGAGAGAGACGGAGTGTGAACAAGGGAGGGGCAGAGAGAGAGAGAGGGAGACACAGAATCTGAAGCAGGCTGCAGGCTCCGAGCTGTCAGCACAGAGCCCAACGTGGGGCTCAAACTCACGATTATGAGATCATGACCCGAGCCCGAAGTCGGACCTCAGCTGACTGAGCCACCCAGAAGTGCCTCAGATTCTTAATAGCCAGATGCAGCAAGCACAGTCCTAAAATGCTGGTCACGAAAATGTTCCAACAAATGAGGACATAACACTTGGTGACCTTGGGGAATATTTCTAAAAACTGGATAATGGCCAGGAGACCTGTAGAGAATTCAACAGCTTCTTCTCTTGTCTACTCCCTCTTACGGCACATTTCTTTGCATACAATTGTTTAAGTGTCCCTCTCGGCATCACAGTGACAACCATCAGATTCCAATTAAAGATCCATAGAAAAACATAACCATAGGGGCGCCTGGGTGGCGCAGTCGGTTGAGCGTCCGACTTCAGCCAGGTCACGATCTCGCGGTCCGGGAGTTTGAGCCCCGCGTCAGGCTCTGGGCTGATGGCTCGGAGCCTGGAGCCTGTTACCGATTCTGTGTCTCCCTCTCTCTCTGCCCCTCCCCCGTTTATGCTCTGTCTCTCTCTGTCCCAAAAATAAATAAACGTTGAAAAAAAAAAAATTAAAAAAAAAAAAAAAGAAAGAAAAACACAACCATCAAGAAATGGAATGAGTTGCCTCGATGGCAAAGTGAATTTCATGTCATCAGAGTATTTGAGTAGAGTCTAAAAGATGATGTGCTCCGATGCATGTTGAAGTTCTGTACTGTGTTGTCCGGTAGCATGAGGCAGCATAGATAGCAGTCGAGAGCTTAGGATTCAGAGCCAGGTAGAACCGGGTTCGCATCTCATCTCACACTATTTGTGTGGTGGCAAACATCTTTACCCGTCTTGAGCTTCCACTCTCCCATTTGCAAACTATGAAAAACGACTTTGTAAACTTGTTATGTGAAATAAATGAAAACATATCTATAGCTCTCAGCACAACATTCAAAAATAGGATTATGATTATTACAGCGTGAGAAAACTGTCTATAGATACTTGGCACAAAGGCAGATTATAGAGCAGATTCAGCATTTGGTCATCGTGTCTTCTTTAACTTCTCCAACCGTGGTGGTCTATGATGGCATAACAAGGGCATCAGTTATTAAGGAGAGATGAGTACTGGACCTTAGAATGATTTGCGACAAAATGGCTCCCGTTGAAATTGCTGTTCTGTTTTATTTTTAGGGGAGAAGAAAGAACTAACTACTTCCATTGAGTGTTGAGGTTATTTCCTCTGTTTTGTTTGTCTGTTTTAACATACCAAGCACTTTCTGTATCTTATCTTAAAAATCCCATGAGGTGGTGTTCACTTTAGGGATGAGGTGTTGAGGATCAGAGAAGTCAGGGGTCACACAGTTAATATTGCATAGTTAATGTGTGAATCCAGACCCGTCTGACTTTAAAACTCAAGCTATTTCCAAGACATGGGAGTGGCCAGATTTGAGTTTCAATTGTTTGAAACTTTCAATCAATAGTAGAAAGTGATAGAAACAATATTTCAATTAATATTAAAATACCAACATTCTGGCTTCTTCTTTGACTGTGGTTAAAATGATTAAAATACATGTGCCTTAGCTACCACTATCTACCCCAGAAAGGGAGTTAGTGCTGTACCTGGGAATCGTTACCATTATCCACATCAGTCTGCTTGGATTTCATCTTTTTCTGTACTACTGAAAGGTTTACCCCTTGGAAGAGCTCACCTCTGATGTAAAAAATGCTAGAAATTGGGACACATAAGGTAGAATAGATATTCCAAGAGATTCCTCTCAAAGGCACAGGGAACTTGCATGTTATCATACAAATGGTCTCAGGGCAACCTGAGGTCACCTACACACTTCTCTAGAGTGACTTCTCCAGAGTGTCTATCCTGACACAACTTAGTGAAGTTTGGTTGGGGAGGGGGGTGGGGGGTGAGGGGAAGTAAAGTGGCAAGGGAGAAGGACAGAACAAGGCTGATTGGATGCTACTCTTTTGGACAAAATCATTTATAATAAGTCAATGGCAGTGCCTTTTGACGATGTCAGTCACAGAAGAAAAGAAAAGTCCCTGGCAGGTGTTTGGAGAGTGTTTGCTTCACCAACTCTAGTCTTTGTAGCCTTGCACAGAGGGGCCACGTAGGAATGTCCACACTGTTTCCTGGCTTTCAGAACTGTCACAACCCCCCCCCCCCCCATGCTTTGATCATGGGACAGAGGGGAATAATCCAGTTCAAACTGCATTTGTATTTCTTATCTAAAAGGTATTCAATTAGGTTTAAACAAACTTCCATGTTTCCCTTAGGTTTTCTCATTGCAGAACGACTGTTTCTACAAATTATATATGTAATTACCCCTTCTGGTCAAAGGTGAGAGGGAAATTAGCATCACAATGGCAAGTTTTCTCTCTGGGTGTAGCCAGCTCCCACAGTTCCACGGGTGATTTGAGTGTGTTAAGCCTCCGTTTATAAGCAGGAGAGCGCAGCAGAGCCCATGAGGACAGCATTAAAAATTTCTAATCATAGACAAGCATTTCAGACATTCGTTACCACACGAGCCATCAGTGGATTAGATCTAATAAGCCAAATATGTGCAGACCACAGCCCTGGGGCTGCTTAGACTATTCAAAGTAATACAGAATCAAAATTGGCCCACGTTGCAACCTGCCTCCTTTTGAAACAAACCAGGGGTCCTCTATTTCCTCAGAAGGGGGTGTTAGGAAATTAGTTGAAAGACAGTGAGCCCAGACATTTGGGGTTTAGTACTCTGTTTGCTCAGAGACCATAGGAAGCGATCTAGTGATTCAGCACAAGAAAACATGCCTAAACACTATATGAAGTTGGAGGAGGTGGACTTTTTGAGGGGAGATAGGGGTGCCCTCTGTACTATTCTGAACGAAGGAAAATAGCTCATCTTTTTCAGTAAAAAGAAATTACAAACTATTCTTCCAGAAACAAAAATGAAAAACCACACATACACATACACAAACACGAAATTCTGAGATAGATGCCAAGTACTGCTCCAAAACCATGTGAATTTTTTTCTCGTGCATTTGTCAGCCTGACTCCAAACCATTTTATTCTTTCCTCATTTCCCCTCTCTGTTCAGTCTGTTTTTAGTTAGTTGCTTCTTGGCATAGCTTCCGTTGGAGCTGAGAGGGCCTGCTCTTTCTTCTCCCCCACCCTTTCTTTTTCTTTTCTTTCCTTTTAAAACTTTTTTTTTTTTAGTGTTTTCAGTGTTCTTCTTTGGCGTTCTTTCTTCTGGGCTCTGCAGTGACTCTGCAAAAATCGCTAAGACCAGAGCAAACCTGAGGCGTGCCTCTGGAGCCCACCCCGTCTGCTCCCATCAGGCCTTCACGCCACATGTAAAGAGCAGACTCGAGGAGTGGCCTGGAAACATGTTCACGAATGCAATTTCATGTTGCCTGTGATCCACTTCTCTGGGAGGGTTTGTACCTCTCCCTACACTTTCCCCTGTGAGCAGACTTGCCCAATGCCGCCATTTTGTGTGGAGAACCTCCTTCAGAGGAATCTTCCCAGCTGCTGCTAAGAGCTAGTTTTTTGAGACCCAGAGAGTAGAGGTTACTATATTCATTTGTTTACAGATTGCTTGGGGAGCTGGAGTGGATTTAGCTCATGTGATTGTTTCCATCAATGTGCGATCAGACTGGAAAGGACATTTAACATCAAAATACGCTCCTAAGTGTGCTTCAGATCGGGCATGTTAATCAAAAATAAAATAAAAGGCCAATCAATTCCTTTAACAAATTGAGTTAACTTGAACTTGCTTTGTGGTTTAATGTGACAATAGAATCAGACTTTTTGTTCCTGTTAGACCCTGCCCAAGTTCATGGACATTCTGTGTCTTTGAAAGACTTACCTGTGAAAAATGAAGCCCACTCTGTTTTCAGGTAAAATTTGAAATAAGATTCTTTTTCTTTTACTCTATCAGGAGCACTTCTCAAAAAGACATAGAAACACAGAAGCATTTATCGATGATGTGCCTAGGGTTTATGAGCAAAATTTAAATATCCATTGTGTAGGGGACTTTTAAAAATAGTCGTGTTAATTTCAGGAAACAAAACTAAAGGCATTAATATACACACAAGTGCAAAGACCAATGTGGGAGAAAATCACCTGAGGTGTAAGAAGAGAGATGTGAACGGGAATGATTTGGCTTGGCTAACTGCAAGGCAAGGTGGTCAGACCTTCCCCTCTTTAAGTATGTAGCCTGGGGGTTGTCATTTCAACCACTCCTGCAACTGCTCTGCTGAGTTCTTTTGAAATATCCCGTATCTACAGATGATAAGAACCCACAGCCAACAGGGAACAGAGCCTGTGGCCATGTCTACATGATGCCAAACACTTGGGTAAAAACTGAAACCATTAGTTCAGTGCCTTGATGATTTTCAGACACTCAGTGCTATAGCCTTATAAAAGGAAACAATTCAGATTTTTTTAGTTTTCATGCTGATACAGTCAATGGCTACAATCAATGGCTAGATACGTATATGTTTTCTCCACCAAAAAAAAATAGTTTAAAAATATATATATATATTTGTGTATATATATATATGTACACACACACACAACATAGGTAATACAAAAAAAAATAAATAATAGAGACACACACACGCACAAAAACAGTTCAGTCACGATGCCATGGTCACCTATGTGTCTCTTTTATACACAAACACATAAACACACACAAGTACATACACACTCAAGCACCAATTAAAAAAAATCCAGTTAGGCCAGATTTCCCTCTCTGTCTTTTGTTATTTGATATGATATTATCTTAATCTTACTCGTCCGTAAGCCTGACAACTCCTACGAGAGTAAAACTTTGCAGAAGTATATGATTTCTCTTTGTAAATCTGCAAACCATTTTTCCTTCTATTACTTGAAATATTGTCACTGTGGTTTCAGTTATGTGCAGAGTATATTTTAAAAGCACTGCTCAAGCCCAGAGTGCTCTGGACTTGTCTGTTATTTTAGTGATCGTATGGTTGCTGAAAATATAAGATAATTTATGTGCAAAAAATTTCCAGCTTCAGTTTCTAAAATTTACTTAACATTTTTTCAACAGAAATGAAAATTGTATCTGAAGAGCACAATTAATAACCTTACATTAAGGGATCTCAGATCAAGATGATGAGAATAAATGTTTCGTGTTTTAGTAGCATAAAATATTTGCCAACAAACTTACCTGAATGTATATTGATTAGGAGATGGAGAGATGAGGGCGTGCATTCAAGGTGAAGAACTACTTTACAGTCGACTTACTTAAAATGGATTTTTAATGATTTCTAAAATATTTTCTTAAAAAAATGGGAAGAAAATGTTTCAACTATTTGATAAAAGCTGCTTTCAAGAGGCACACAGTATACTACTGACATTTTCCTTGAGCCTGGATTTCTCCAGAAATTCTCCTGGCTATAAGGCATAATCATAAACACCAGACCCGTAGAGACATACTTGTCACACCCAATCTTGCTGTCTTCCTAGTTGTTCACTTTACAGAAATATTTCCTCTTCCTAGTTCCTCAATTTTTAAATGCAACTGCCTGTAGGTAATAAACACATGAACTGATATTCATTTCCAAGATATTAAATGTCATAGCGGAGGTCATTTTAAGATTAGAAAGAATCAGTGTTTTCAAAACAATGCACTTGAATTATCTGTGCAAAGACATACATGCGTTTAAATAAGGTTGTAAATTTGCAGGATTATCTATAAAGTTATAAATTACAGTGTTTGTGAAAACTCTTGACATGGGCACTGAGAAACCATATAATTAAATAAAAATTGAAAGCCTTTGAACATGTCCAGATTAGTATAAATGGCTTCACAGACACAGATTTCATGTTTTCATTTTCATGGCAATAAAGTATTTTGTTTATGTACATGCACTTTAAAACCCTACTTAGAAAGCATGGCATATATGGCATTTATGCACATGTTTACCATATATTTAAAGACGGATTTTAATGAGCCATGGCTGGAAATCCATAAAGGTTTGCATGTCAACACTGGATCCATTGTAGAAAATACTTTCCTTTCTCTATTTCATTTCTAAAAATATGAAATGTTTGGAGAGGTTGGAGGATAAGAGGGAAGAAGTGCTCTGAATAAACACATACAGATTCTGAAAGTGGGCTTTCTTTTTTTTCTTTCTTGCTTTCTCGCTTTCTTGCTTTCTCTCTCTTTCTCTCCTTTCTTTCTTCCTTCTTGTTTCTTCCTATTGAGAACAAGAATCGATCAATCCGTGCGGAGGTGAAATTACACAGAAATTGAGGAATAGGATGTGGCGTCACGGCAGTGATAATATAGAGATGCTGTTAGCTCTGTGCTCCTCAAATGCTTCTGGGCCTTTAGAACGCCCTCAGCGTATTTGCTGGGACAGATAAACTTTTGAAAGTCCCTGTTTGTCAGAATATCAAAATTTAGAGTTTTGTGATTTTTTTGAACAAGGAAATGTCAAGTAGTTGCAAACCAAATACTATCACAGAAAACGGGCACATAAAAAACAAAAATCAGAAAGGAAGAAAGAAAGGAGTTATAAAATGAGAACAATAATATGGAAATAAAGGGAGAAATAACTTTGGGGAAGGGCAAAGACGATGAAGTTAAAAACAGAACTGAAAGGCTCTGGTAAAAGAGTCCAACATAAGCGTAAAAACAGGGGAGCACAGTGAACATGCAAATATGCCCTTTGCAAACCCCAGTTATGCAGGCTTTTCTACTGCCACACAAAAGTGTGTTTTTCGGGAAAATTGGTTACAGCAGTGACCATGCCTTCTAATAGCCGCAAGTAGAAATAAGGCAGTAAGTGTGGAGGGGCCTCCGCAGAGCTGCGTTCTCTACCTTTCCAATCCCCTGCCCGTCCTGCGCCTGACCATATGGAATCCATCTCATCCAAGGACATAGACGAGAAGAGGGGTTTGAGGAAACCAGGGCTGCTGCTGGCTGTTTTAACGGCATGCCACAGGAAAGTTTTATTTCCAATTGATTGGTTACAAATCAGATAAATATCGCTTCTAATGAAAGCAGCTTTGAACTGCTGGAAATGTTATCTATAGGAGTCTGGGGTTTATCAGAAGTCAAATGTAGCTTTAATCACATCAACATGCTAATTACAGGCAAACAATAAAAGCTTTAAGAAATGATTGTGCAGGTTTTATTACTATTGACAGTCACCAAGGTATATTTATTTCGGGAGGTAATTGTCAGAAGACTTTCTCCAGAAAGACTTGTTTGTATAATTAAGCCCGTGTTATGCAAGCTTATCTGCTGATCGGCTCCTGCTAGTTATGGAGCTCCCCCAATGCCTCAGAACACAGAAGCGATTAAAACAGAAAGGCTCAGGGAGAGGGTTTTTCAGTAGTTCATTTGTAAGGGATAAAAAAAATAAAGGCCTAATGTGCTCTGAAAAAAACAGAATGTACTAGAGTGAGAAATGTGATCAGTCACTAAAAACTAAAGGAATAAAAACAATAAGGGTAATTGAAAACTTTTCATGACCAGTGATGTAAGAACAGGAAAAAATTAGAATGGAGGGTGTATATTTCCATTTGGAGTAGAAGCTGGGGGGTGGGGGGGGGCAGAAATTTTCTCTTTATATACAAAATATACCATGAAATGGGGCCTTCCAACCTAAAAACTATATGGGATGCGAATGAGACAGAATAGAAAATAGCAATAAATGGCTACATAGACCCCAGCACCACTGGATTTATTATTTTACTGTGGAGTTTTTACATAATTCCCCAAAGTGCCTAATTGAAAAATAAGAGCCTGAAAGTTTGATAACATCATTTCAAATCTACACAAACACACATGCTTTTCCATCCAAATAAACAACAAAGGCACACTTACAGTTGCCGCCCTGAGCATTTTTTTTTTTTTTTTTAGGCTAGGACACCTGAAATGTATTTTTTAAAAAAATATTTCCATCTTATTTTTAATGACAAACTGCATTGTGACTGGACTAGAGGAAAAAAATAAACCTTTCAAACTATAAAGTATTTTTTGTGCCATAAAGAATCATTCAACTCTAAAAAGGAAAAACCCTAATTTAAAAAATATCATTATTATATTGAAAGGTGTTGGACTGGGTTTAATTCTTTCCATTCCCAAATATTGGCCTCAGTTCAGTTTCCATTTCATTCAAAGCAATTAAAAATGTGGCAAATCCTTGATCAATTTTCTTACCCTTAAACAGGGTCAGTTCTGAAGTTGTTGTCACATTTTAATGGGTTCAGAGTCAGTTTATGCAAGAGACAATCAAATGTTTGCTTTTAAAAGCCCTATAAAAAGTAAGAGCTTTTAACCTTTTGAATGCATTAATAAAATGCTAATGACATCATGGCCAAGACCACATTTGGAGGTTCCCCAAAACTCCAAATGACCGTTGTGAAAACAGAATTTTAATCAAATGATCTGTTATTTTAATGGCCACTTACAAAACAGAAGATTTATTGAGAAGCATAAAGTTTGTTTGAAGGCAAAGCTTTTAAGAATTACCTTCTTCTGGGTTTTTCCCCCCCAGTTCCTTGCAACATAATACTACCAAATATTTGTGAATTGTGACTCAAGTCTGCAGAATTATTTCTAGCAGAAAATAAAAAAGAGGCTGGAAAGCAAAAAAGTGGTGCCAATTTGTCTGCCCAGGCTCTGATTATTGGATGCAGAATTTTTTTTTTTTCTTTCAGGGGAGAAGGATTTGGTGGGAATGTTTCTCCCTTCAGGGTGAGATATCCGATATCCATCCTGAGACCAATCATAAGGCTAAACTTTCATGCAAAACTGCACAAGGGGAAAAAATTAAGTCTTTGGGTAAAATTCTCATCTAAATTTGCAGCAGATCTCTCATTTCCGCTGGGCAATTATGGCGCTTTTTGCCATTTCTGATTGCAAGACACGTTGATTTTTTTTTTTTTAAGTTATTTCTGATAACTGGAGAACCTTAGGTCCCTAACCCCCTCCCCCAACTCTTCTTCCTCTCTTTTGAATCTCTGTTCCTCATTTCTGTCTCTCCTGTCTAGAAGTGCTATCCAGTGACCCCTGGTGCTGATTAAAGTTTCTCGGGTGACCCCTGAATGCATTTTATTACACTGGCTGGTCATAAAACCTGCCTAAACTGCTGGCTTATCCAAACTCCTGCCTCTTCTGTGGAAAGCCCCACAGTCAGCCCAACCTCAGGCAGGGAAAATCCAAACAAGCACACCAAGGAAGGGCAGAGAGAGCTTGACACAGACTTTGTCAATACCAGGGAGCGGCCCAGCAGAGGGGAAGGAACAGCTTAGAAAGAAGACAGACACTCGCAAGGCCTCTGGAGGAAATCCACTCGATTCCAGTGTAGGTGGGCCACAGGGAATGGCAAAGGAAAGAGGGAAACATTAAAACCCTTTGGTGTTTTGTTCTTTTTCTAAAATGATATACAGCACTGAAAGGGCTTACAAGGTGAAAGCAAGACACAAATAGCATAGGTTAGCATAAGGCATCTCTGAAAACATCGTCCTCCTAAAATGAATCCCAGGAAGACGCAAGCTCCGTTCCTTTTGGAAAGGAACATGAATTGGCTAGAAAGCTTTTTTTTTTTTTTAATTAAAAAAAAATTTTTTTTAAACGTTTTATTTTATTTTTGAGACAGAGAGAGACAGAGTATGAACAGGGGAGGGGCAGAGAGAGAGGGAGACACAGAATCCGAAACGGGCTCCAGGTTCTGAGCTGTCAGCACAGAGCCCGACACAGGGCTCGAACCCACGGACCGTGAAATCATGGCCCGAGCCGAAGTCAGACACTCAACCGACTGAGCCACCCAGGCACCCCGGCTAGAAAGCTTTTAATATGTATATACCTACTCTAGGTAAAAATAAGTATTATTATATTTACATGGCTTAGGAAGAACTAACTTACACTTAGGCTCAGTTTAGCTGGCGTGTGTGTGTGTGTTTTCTGGGCTGCCTGGAGGTGAAGGAAGACAATCTGTAATATCCACAGTCCTGCGTGGTTGGCATTTCTGTGGCAGAGACAAGGCATGGCAATTACTGGTAGGAGAGGCCAGAGTTCTCTCGTGCTAAACCTGAATGTGCACGTGTGTGTGTGTGTGAAATCCAATTTAGCATTTGGAAATAAAAAATGTTTTCAATTCCGTTCCCATTTGCAAAGTCTGAAAATAAATCGGCAAGGTTTGTTCTGATCCTCGAGCCAGAGAAGACAGCCTGGAAATGAGCTGAGAGACGTCCATCTTCAGTTTGTCGAGGAGGAAAGTGAGGTGCCTCACGGGCAACAGGATGAAGCCCTGGCCCCTGGCAGTTGTCCAGCTAGCCACAGAGGAGAGCCACAGGGGAGGGCCACAGAGGAGAGCCGCAGAGGCAGGAGAAGCACACAGTTTTCCCACTGGTCAGGCCCCCATTTCAGCAACACTCAAGCTGGATTAGGGTC
This sequence comes from Prionailurus viverrinus, assembly GCF_022837055.1. Classification (NCBI taxonomy): domain Eukaryota; kingdom Metazoa; phylum Chordata; class Mammalia; order Carnivora; family Felidae; genus Prionailurus; species Prionailurus viverrinus. The sequence goes on from NC_062577.1 coordinate 10,539,223, forward strand.
AGAGTCTGTTCGGAGCCCTTGGTGCTCCTAACATCCAAATGACAGACTCCCAAATTGGTGAGCAGTTTTTCCAGTACTGCAGTGGTCCACAGCTTTGGTCATTGTCAAACCGGCCAAATCCTTAAGAAGGCAAAATCAGGGGCCTGAAGTGAATCATTGATGACTATTTAATGGTATCTGGTGGTTAAAAAGCAATTGGTGACAGTTACTCCTGAAATTACTTCTTTTGTGCCTGTGTTTTTTTTTTAACCCTTAGAAAACTTGCTGCATTCTTTTCCCTCTTGCTAAAATAAAATAATACAAAACAACCATGAGTTCAACTCCACTATGGATCACAAGTGGCCCCTTTTACCTGTGTATTCTTTTAACGCAAGCCACTAAGCAAGTCAAGCATTCCCTCCAAAACTGTCAGAGGAAGCTGGTGACTTTGTCGATTATCTTTAACAAACTGGTGAGTTATGCTCCGTTTATTTCAGCCTTGACCTGATTTAATTCATTCAGAGATTCTTCATAACGGACGATAAATCTGGTAACCAATGACAGCATTTTTTTTCATACGCAGCCTGCATTGCACAGGGAGCAGGACTTTGATGTGCTGCTGTCCCTGCTGTTGACTGTGCATCCACGGCACATGGTGATTTACAGATGTCAACACTTTACTTCTTACTATAACCATATGAAGTACATTTAGCTATTTCTGGTTTGTAGATGAGGAAACTAGGGCTTAGAGAAGTTAGGTAATGGCCCAAGTTCCCAAGCTAGTAAGTGACAGTCAGGAATGCCTCTCGGTTCCAATTAAGTCCTTAACCAGCATCTCTTAACTTTGCCAAGTCCCAAACATAATACCTAGAAAGAAGAGATCTCAAGTACAGCTGGTTGCTTATCCTATCGGTTGAACATCCGACTTCGGCTCAGGTCATGATCTCGCGGTTCGTGAGTTCAAAGCCCCACATCGGGCTCTCTGCTGTCAGTGCAGAGCCCGCTTCAGAGGTGGGGACAGAGGTGTCCCCCTCTCTCTGCTCCTTCCCTGCTTGTGCTCTCTTAAAAGAAATAAAATATTAAAAAAAAAAGACTTCCTGGGTAAACTAGCTTATTCTCCAGTTGATAAATCTATTTCTTACCCTCCTTTTCTTGGTGGAATATAAATTTCTTTTAAATTCTATATATTTTGGTTGATTACATGCAGTATGCCTTCTTAAAGCAAATGATATGTTTTTCTTTAAACAGTGGAGAGTTTGGTAGTTTAAAAAAAGAAAAAGTTTGCTCCATGCCTTTACACAGAGGCTTTAAGATAGGCAAGTAGGTTCCAGAAGTGCCAAGTACTAGATAGGTTTTGGGGTTGAAGCTGAAGCAGGGAAACAAAGGGTAGGTAAGTCAAAAGCAGTTGTCAGCCTTCTAATTTTTATTATTTCTGAGTTTTAACTTTGCTATCATTCTTATCTTTTTTCTCTTTTTGTAACGTGTTTTCTTTGACTACTTGCAAGAATTTTCTCTTTATTGATTTTAAGAAATTTTATTCTGATGTTCTTTGGTGTCATGATCCTCATACTTTTGTTCTTGTTTTGGATTCTTTCCATTCCTGGATCTATGGATTTATAGTTTTTATCATATTTGAAATTGTTTTGACCATTATTTCAGCATTATTCAAAATATTTTTTCCATCTCTCCTCTCCTCTCCTTTGGGTACTAGGATCATGTGTATATTAGGTTGCTTAAAGTTACACCACAACTTACTAAAGCTTTGTTCTTTCCTCAGTATGCTTTTTTCCTCTCTGTTATTAATTGTGGATAGTTTCTATTTCTATGTCTTCAAATTCACTAATCTTTTCCTAGGCAATGTCTAATCTGCACTTAATCCTGCCCAATGTCTTTTTCATTTTTGACACTGTAGTTTTTATTTTCATAAGTTCAGTTTGGTTCTCTTTTATATCTCCCATGTCTCTACTTAAAATATTCAAACTTTCCCTTAACTACTTGAACATACATAATGCAGTTATAATTGTTTCAGTGCCCTTGCCTATTAATTCTATCACATCTCTTTTATGATTTGGTTTTTTTTAATGTTTTCCATATTATCAATCAAAGTAGTTGCATGCTTGATAACTTTTTTAAGGTTTATTTTTATTTTTATTTTGAGAGAGAGAAAGAGAGAGAGCATGAGTGAGGGAGGGGCAGAGAGCGAGGGAGAGAGGGAGAATCCCAAGCAGGCTCCACATGGTCAGTGCACAGAGCCCAATGTGGGGCTTGAACTCATGAAACCATGAGATCATGACATGAGCTGAAATCAACAGTTGGATACTTAACTGACTGAGACACCCAGGTGCCCCTGCATGCTTGATAATTTTTGATTGGATGACAGATATTGTGCATTTTACATTGGTGGCTAAGGAGGTGTTTGTTTGTTTCATTTGATTGTTTTTATTTCTATAAATACTCTTTTTTTAATGTTCATCATTTTGAGAGAGAGAGAGAGAGAGAGAGAGAGAGCATGAACAGGGGAGGAGTGGAGAGAGCAGGAGAGAGAGAATCCCAAGCAGGCTTCCTGCTGTCAGCACAGAGCCTGATGGCAGGGTTCAATCCCAGGAACCTTGAGATCATGACCTGAGCTGAAATCAAGAGTTGGATGCTTAACCAACTGAGCCACCCAGGCACCCCATTTCTATAAATATTCTTCAGCTTTATTCTGGGACATTGTTAAATTATTTGGAAATGGTTTGATCTTTTGGATCTTGCTTTTAAGTTTTGTTTGACTAGAACATGACAACATTGATTCAGGGACTGATTTTTCCATACCTTGAGACAAAATCCTTCTGAATACTCTAATCAAAGCTCCATGCATTATGAGGCTTTCCTTTCTGACTGGTGGGATTGTTATCTCTGATCTCTTCAGGTGATTTTTCCCCATCTTGGGTATTCCATTAAAGCCATGTGCTCATCAGTATTTAGCTACATACTTGAGAAGAATCCTTTGCAGATGTCTAGAATTTTCTTTGTGGAGCTCTCTCTTCTCTGGCAAAATCTAGCCATATTGTACTTCCCAGTCCCCCAGCTCTGCTTCTTCAAATTCCTCCAATGCCACTATCCACCTGAATTTCCCTATCTGTGCCCTGGTTGGAAACTTTCTCTGGGCTGTAAGCTGGATACTTGTAGAGCTCCCCTTGTCTCCCATCTTTCAAGAATGATTTTCCTTTGGGGCGCCTGGGTGGCTCAGTTGTTTAAGCGGCTGACTTCAGCTCCCATCATGATCTCGTGGTCTGTGGGTTCAAGCCCCGCGTCGGGCTCTGTGCTGACAGCTCAGAGCCTGGAGCCTGCTTCGGATTCTGTCTCCCTCTCTCTCTGTCCCTCCCCCACTTGCACTCTGTCTCTGTCTCTCAAAAATGAATAAATATTAAAAAAAATTTTTTTTAATTAAAAAAAAAGAATGATTTTCCTTCAATGCCTCATCCCTGATGTCTTGAAAAGTAATTTTTCACATATATTCTTTGGCTACTTAGTTGTTTTATGTGGGATGATCCATTTTTATGGGAAATAGAAATCTCCATACCCATGGGCTAAAGCTACGGGTTTCTTTGGCAATGTCGTTCCTTAAAATCTTGATAAGCTTAACATTTAAATGGAGTAGGTTTCTCATCCACTCACACGGTGCTATGTGCCAATAACCATACTCTAAATTTTTTTAGGCATAGTTTTCAGATCTGCTTTAGGTCTTTGCTTTCTTATCTCTACACTTGTCTTTTTCAGCTTAACAGTAGCCAAGTGGAGGCTTTCAGGCTTGAAGGTGAGAAATCAGAATGTGATCACTTTTGCCAACAGGGAGGTTTTATGGAACATTTACCCTTACACTTTTTGTCATTACTATCTCATACTCTTTGAGGTTGATAAAAAAAAAATCAGTTTTTCCAACCCTGTATGATCTAAAATTTCTCTTCTCTCTGTAATTTTTTTCATTTCTACTCACAAATTGGCCCGTTTTTTTCTGAGTTCATCACTTATAATATTTTGACAAAAGCAATTAGCAATACCAATATTCATTTCTAATTGTTATGTTTTCTAATCTCTTCTGCTGTGCATGTGGTCTGGCCTAATGCCCAAGTTATCATAAGTGATGGTTTTACGTTTTCTTTTCTTTCTTTTTTTTCCCTTTTCTTCCTTTCTATCTTGGCCACTGAATAACATCCATTTTTCTTTCTTTCCCCTGATGTCAGTTTCCTCACTGCCTGCTTCACACTAATGCAAGGCATATATTTTAGATTTTTTTTTTATTTCCGCAATCCCTCGTTTCTCAAAATATTAATCTCTGGATTAGGATAATTAATATAGCTGCCATAAGGGGAAAATGTCAAAATCTGAACGGCTTAGCGAAATGAGTTTAATTTTCTCATACAAAGTTTAATGTGGATTGGCAATCTTCCTCAAACTTGTAGCTACGCCATCTGGAACATGTGGCCTCCAAGTTTTCTAAGGCAAGGGAAGAGAGAGATGCGGGAGGCACATCATTTAACTGCCTCATTTTTACTCACAATCCATTGGCCAGGACTTGTCACGTGGCCCCAACCTAACTGCAAAGGTGGTTGGGCAGTGTTGGGAGGCACAAGGAAGAAATTGGGAGAAACAGAAAAAACACAATTATTAACTAACTCTGCCATACCACGCTAATAACTTAGCACCATATCATTCACGTGTCCTCTGGTCACGTCCTTCTATGTATAAATGTACATATTCATAGATACCCATACATATAGCATCTTGTCATTGTTTTATAAAAACGGCATCATTTAGGGGCGCCTGGGTGGCGCAGTCGGTTAAGCGTCCGACTTCAGCCAGGTCACGATCTCGCGGTCCGTGAGTTCGAGCCCCGCGTCAGGCTCTGGGCTGATGGCTCGGAGCCTGGAGCCTGTTTCCGATTCTGTGTCTCCCTCTCTCTCTGCCCCTCCCCCGTTCATGCTCTGTCTCTCTCTGTCCCAAAAATAAATAAACGTTGAAAAAAAAAAATTTAAAAAAAAATTAAGTAAAAACGGCATCATTTATACTTTTCTTTATCTTTCCTTGTATTCAAAAACACCTACTCAATCTCTCCAAATTAACTTCTAGACCTCTAATTCATTCTTTTTTTTTTTAATTTTTTTTTTCAACGTTTATTTATTTTTGGGACAGAGAGAGACAGAACATGAACGGGGGAGGGGCAGAGAGAGAGGGAGACACAGAATCAGAAACAGGCTCCAGGCTCCGAGCCATCAGCCCAGAGCCTGACGCGGGGCTCGAACTCACGGACCGCGAGATCGTGACCTGGCTGAAGTCGGACGCTTAACCGACTGCGCCACCCAGGCGCCCCTCTAATTCATTCTTTTTAATGACTCCTTCCATTATATTCCATGGTGTAGTTAAACCATAATTTACTGTTTGTATGCTCAGGTATATTTACTTTACTATTTTATTTTTGTTTGTATCAACTGTGCTTCAATAGATATCCAGTCATATAAAATCCATTTTTAAAAGTTGATGGTTTTTTTCCCTCTGTGGGATAGATTTCCAGGAATGGGATTTACTGGGTTAAAGTGTACATGTCTTGTTAATTTTAACATTTTGCCAGAGTGAGGTCCATAAAGGCTGAAACTATTCACATTTTTAGCAGCAATATAGGAGAACCTATGTCTCCATGAACTTGATATCAATAAATGTTTCAACACTTTTTATTTTTTTTTTCAACGTTTATTTTTTGGGGGGACAGAGAGAGACAGAGCATGAACGGGGGAGGGGCAGAGAGAGAGGGAGACACAGAATCGGAAACAGGCTCCAGGCTCCGAGCCATCAGCCCAGAGCCCGACGCGGGGCTCGAACTCACAGACCGCAAGATCGTGACCTGGCTGAAGTCGGACGCTTAACCGACTGCGCCATCCAGGCGCCCCAACACTTTTTAATTCTGTCAGTTTAGTGAGGAATAAAGAGAATTAGGGAAATATAAATTAATGTAAGAATATCTTCATATGTTGGTAGGCCATTTGGTTGACTATTCAAATCCTTTGCTATTAGGATTCTTATCTCATTTTTGTCAATAAGTAAGAGATTTTGGGGGCATCTGAATGGCTTAGTTTAACTCTTGATTTCAGGTCAGGTCATGATCACAGGGTCATGGGATTGAGCCCCAGGTCCGGCTCTGCGCTGAGCATGAAGCCTGCTTGGCATTCTCTCTCTTTCTCCTCTGGCCCTATCCCCCACCCACACTCTCTCTCTGAGATAAAAAAAATAATAAGTAAGAGCCTTTTAATTATCATAGTTGGTAAACTTCTGGTGATCTTCTGAATTGCAAGTATTTTTCCCAAATAAGTTCTATGAATGTTTTGGGATATATTATGTGTAAATATTTAATATTTTAATATATAATAGATGATAGATAATATTTTGACATTCAAAAAATTTAATTTTTGTATCGTCAAAATAATTTTTATGCTGCTGAGTCTCTCCTGTCCCTGGATTATACTTGTTGTATACTAAATTTTCTTGCTCTATTTTATTATTTTTATATACTTAAAGGTTTTAATCCATATGGAATTAATATTTGTATAAAGTTCAGTTTCATTTTTTTCAGATGGGTAACTTTTTGTGCCAGCACTATTTATGAAATACTCCATTATTTTCCCTCTTTTCATATATCAAACCATGTATTTTCCGGGATCCTGTATTCTGTTCTGCTGGTTTCTTTGTTTCTTCCTATGCCTATAACCATATTAATTCAATGTCAACTGTTTTAACAGTATGTTCTGATTGTTAGGCAAGTCTCTATTCACTATTCATCTTTGTCAAAACTTGTTTGGCTATTCACTTAAATGTTTTCTTCATTGTAAACTTAGAAGTTTTTCTATCTGCTTCCCCTAAACTTCTGTAATGTTAAAACTGGTATTACATCAAATTTAAGCAATAATTTTTGGCAAATTGACATTCTTATTATATTTTAATCAAAGAATATGGAAAGATTTCATTTGTGAAAATATATCTTTCAAGTGATTCTATGTTTTTTTCACGTATGTTCTATTTCTTTAAAAACATATCTACACCTATTAATAGTTTCTTCTAACTGATTTACTTGCTTGTGGTTACCTCTACAATAATGTTCCATAATAACAGGGTTTGTACCCACACCTATCTTGTTCTTGATTTTATTGAAATGTCTTTAGTGTTTTGTCACTTAGGATAACCTTAGCTGCTGGTAAAGTTTTTCAAAATTGGGAAATACTGCCAAAGTGATGAAATGACTTTTTAACATCTAATAATATAAATAAATTAATATAATTTTACCTTCAGATTTCATATTATGGAGTATCTTGATAATTATTGAAATATCCCTTCATCCTTGCAATGAACTGTCCCTGTAAAAATAATTGTTTGTTCTTTTCATATAGCACAAGATTCTGTTTGCTTATATTTTGAATGGGTTTTTTTGCATCATTGTCTGTAGGTGAGATTGGTCTTTACTATTACTCTTTTGTATTTCTAATTATTAGATTTTAATATGAAAGCCATGTATAGGCTTTGAAAAATAATTTGGAAAATGGAATAGTAAAACCAACATTGGAATTATCTTTTTAAATGGTTAGCTAAAATAGTTATTAATCCAGCTGTTCCTGGTACTGTTTTAACGGTAAATCTTTAATCATTTGATGATCTCTTCTGTGGTAATTGATTGCAGTTTTCCTGGATCATGTTCAGTAATTTTACTTTGCTAAGGAATTATTCTTTTTGACATCTCCAAATTTATTGTTAAAAGTTGTATGAAATACTCATAATTCTTTTTATCTTTTATGAATATATGATATGTCTTTTTAAATTCCTGATCATTATTTATTTATACTTTATCTCTTAAAGTTTTAGCAGTTTTGTGAGAAAATTTTAATCATATTACTACTATTTTTCTTTTTAAAATATCTACTGGGTTTATGTCTTCTCTCATCAGTCTTTTTAATTTGCAGATTAGACCTCTATTTGAACTTGAAGGAAATCTTCTATTTTTTTTTTTATTGCTTCTCCTCTTTTTGTGCCTCCTTCTTCCAGAACTTCTATCATTCACACGTAGGGCTCCTGCTGTATCCTTCAATTTCCTGTGTGTGTGTCTGTGTGTGTGTGTGTGTGTGCGTGCGCGTGCCCGTTTTCCATATTTTTGAGATACGATTTTGTGCTTTGAGCTATTACCTTTACTTGATATTCCAGGCCACTAATTTGAGTCTCAGTGGTAACCAACCATTCCATCATTCTTTTACTGACTTGCCTAGTTCAGAAATTAGGATTTTACATACAGGAAGTATTCAAGCGCTCCCTGAATCTTTACGAATTGTCATCTGTCCTTCAACACTTGTGTGAAATGTACACTGTATTATGACCTACCGTGTTCTTGTGAACCATTGGACTCTCCTCAACTGATTATTTTTCACGATGAACTCATTGTCTGGTTATTGGAATGCAAGTGATTACAGCTCTTGAACTGTAGAAGCAGCCTTCACAAACAAGAGGCTGACTGCTCTTGAGAGACTGTGAAAACCATCCTGCTTCTAGCTATCCTCCTCTCTTCCAGTCCTAGGGATAATGAGAGTTTAAACAATCTGCTTTGCTCCTCCTTGGCTCTTTTTTTTTTTTTTTAATGAGAGAGAGAGAGAGAGAGAGAGAGAGAGAGAGAGAGAGAAAATCTTAAGCAGCAGGCTTCACAATGAGCATGGAGCCTGATGCAGGACTTCATCTCACAACCCTGGGATCATGACCTTAACCGAAATCAAGAGTCAGATGCACAATCGACTGAGCCACCCAGGAGCCCCTCTCCTTGGCTCTTACAGGCCAGAAGACCAGACACCTTCAAAGGAATAATAACACACTTCTTCCAAGGATCCATGCAGGCTTAGAACTAGGTGCTTTCCAGGATCCATAGTTTCTCAGTCTTTACCTCGGGGATCTCCAGGTTCTCCCAGACACAGAAAAAAAAGCCCTGTGTGAGATTTCTCCTCTAGGTGTCCCCTGGAGCTTGGGTTTATTAGCACACGAGAGTATATCCATCAGCTTTAGGGGTCTGGAGGCTGAAAGCAGAATACACTGATGCCAAACTAAAAGGGAAAACAGAATACTTTCAGGTTGCTACCTTCCTAGAAACTTTCCACTCTTTTCTGTAGAAATCATTGAAATTCGGAGAACAAAGTAACAGATAGGGACTGTGAAAAATGGGGCACACCATCCAGTTATTGCCAAGTGACAAGGAAGGCCCTGTTGTGACATCTTCTCGTTTTTCTTTGTAAAAAAATTTTTTTTAATTCTTATTTATTTTTGAAAGAGAGAGAGAGAGAGCGCAACTGGGGATGGGAGAGAGGCAGAGAGAGGGGGAGACACAGAATCTGAAGCAGGCAGGCTCCAGGCTCTGAGCTGTCAGCACAGAGCCCAATGCGGGGCTCAAACTCTCGAACCATGAGATCATGACCTGAGCCAAAGTCGGACGCTTGACTGACTGAGCCACCCAGGTGCCCTAACATCTTCTCATTTGTAAAAGAGAAATCATAAATCCAGAATGTTGTGTATTATCTTCCCATTTCAAAATATTGATGACTTCTGTGTTTGTGTGTGTGTGTGTGTGTGTGTGTGTGTGTGTGTGTGTTTTGTAAATACTTTGTGAAACAAGCCAAATATGTCTTTAGGTTGAATTTAGCCTGTGGGCTCCCAGGTTAGGATTTCTGGAGCAGATGATAGATCTCTGGATGCTAGATGGCCATATCTAACTCTGCAGTTCTGCATCACGAAGGATAACTATCATGCCTTCTTTTTAGGCAAGCTTCTTGCAGGCAGAACCATATCCTCTGCTTTGTATTCCAAGGTTCCAAGTATAGCAGAAGGTAGGCACAGAACACTGAATGTATATTTATGGAACGAAGAAGGACAGTTGTTGGTTCCACCATCAGGAACTAATGGACCATTGGTCTGGCTTTTGTGAATATAAACAGTCCTGCAGTAAAGAAGCAGCTAATGTGGCGATGGAAAATGAAAGAGGGATGAGGCCTGTGTTGTGGAAAACAAACTCCCTGAAATTGCTTTTAGTGGAGGTGAGTGGAACATATACTTGGGAGTTGTGCAGAACACCGAATGTTTGCAAAATCTCAGCTGTCCAACTTTTCTGTAGCAAAGAGCTAGCTGAGCAGTGAATGCTGATTAAGGAGAAGGACAGGAAGTTTTGTCCCAGCCATGTGGATTTGAAGATTTTAGAGTCTAACAACCACCTAAATGCAAACTCTTGTCCAGTAAGGTAGGGTCTGAGGATGAACTCAGAACTGTAGTTTTGGTTTTGTTTTTTTTTTTCCTATTTGCCATGCTTCTCTCAAGAGACTTCTGTAGGGAAAGAAAAACAATGGAATCATTGTCAGGAATCTATTATAATGCTGCAAAATTGATTGTCTGAGATGAGGGCTCAAACATGATTTCAAAATTTGAGGGAGAAAGGCCAAAACTCCAGGGTTTGAATTGCAAACCTACTTAACCCCTGATTGGGCTCTGATGGTCTATTCACCATAGTTCTGCCTGTATTAACCTGAGCCCCAGTCCTAATTACAACCTGCCTTTGGTGTTCCTAGACAACATCAAGATGTATGGGACTAATAGAGAGTACCAGGCGCACTGAGTAACATTTGTGACAAAACACCATTTTCCCCCAAGAGCACGGAGAGAGGTCAAAATATTAATGTCTAGACTTTTGAGGCTGCTGATATTATTCTGAAAAAAGAAGTGTCATTCTGTTGAGTTAGTAGACTTGTCCTGGGCTTACTATTGAACCCATCTCATTTTACTCTCTAATTTTAAATTTCTTTGTTAATTTTCTCTCTCCGAGAGTTTGAAACATGAGTTTCAAAACAGACTTATTAACCTCAGAGACTATTGGATCCACTTATCCATGAGAAGGAATATGGAGTGTATAATAACACTACACACTTATAATCTGCCTACTTTCAAAGAAAGGATTTGAGGCATGCTATTCAGAATAAATGAAAGAGATTCAATCAGCCCTTTCTGTGTGGGAATTTGAGAATCTGAGTGTGCTCAAAGAATGCCCAACATGGCAGTTTTCTCCAGGACTGTCACATTGCCCTACTTCCAAAGTCTATGACACCCAAGGAGTTCACAGCTGTGCTGTCATCACAGTTTCAGATTTGATACTGGTGATATCGTAAGCACGGAAAATAATTTTTTAGAAATGTCATAGGTGAGTGTTTATGTTACGCAAATTGTCCCTAAGAACTGAGCTCCGTGGAGTTTGATAGAGTCTACCAACACTGAAGGGATACACAGGAAGGGAATTTACTTTATTAAAGAATCTGCCGTGTCAAATTATGTTAGCCCCAATCTCATTTAGCTTCCTGAGAACCCCATTAACTAAGTGCATTATTATCTTTATTCTATACATGAGCAACTGGCGGTTTGAAGAGGTTAAATGCCTTCCCCAAATTCGCACAGCTGGTAAGTGACAAAACGAGGAAGCCGACCTAAGTCTACCTGATTCCGAAGCATGTGCTCTTTCCATTACAATTGGAATGTTTGGAATTCAGACTGAACTCTGTTCGGGCCTGAATTAAAGACCTACCCTGTGGCACCTCTCAGGAATCGAATGAAATAGAAGCTAATGAAAAGAGCTGATTCACCTCCTAACAAAGCATAACACAGCACAGTAGCAAGGGAGAGGGTCTCACTACTGGCCATAAAAATTAAGGCAGGAATGAAAACTCTCTCAGCCATCCCTATCATAGATGCCATGAGTTCTAAAAGTCCACTGCGAGTGTCCCATCCTTATGCCCTTTTTTTAAAAAAAGAAAAGAAACCACAATTATTTCTCTGAAGAACAGGAAAGGCTCATACATGAAATAAATTCACACTCAGGTATTTGGTACATTCTCGGGTGTAAATATGTCATCTTATGAGAGGAGAAGAAAAGGTGGTCGAACACATTTTGGTGTATAGAAGGCGGTGGGGCAGAAAAGAAGGATGGAAATCTGGAAATGAGAGAATGTCGTTTTATCTCCCGCTTAGGTCAAATCTTAGACTCAGTACTTGGGGGGGAAAAGGAGAAAATAAGATTCTGGTGTATTTTTCTGTGGGTAATCTAAAAACTTGCAATGGGTCTGAAATTTATAGCCATGTCCTTAATTTGAAGGAAGCCTGCCTGAAGATAATCATAATTTTTTTTATTCTATTCTAGTATTCACTGATGATTTGTATCGTTTTAAAAGTCAAGCACTAGCATCAGGTTTTTTTCTGAATTATTTGCCTTTACAACTTTTATAATCCTTTACACGAAAGGTACACTGTGAAAACCTAGGAGGTGATTTCTTCCCCGCAGCCTTGTGAATTTGACCTTTGAACTGTCATTAAGTTTGAAGCCCAAATTATGGATTTGACCAAGACAGGTACTACACGGCAAATTATGTAAAACCACAGGGGAAAAGAACCCAGTGAGTCGTTCTGTCTCACCGACTTTCCTACTCAACTGAACTTTGGGTGTAACGGAACTAAAAATAGACGGTACCACGGACCGTGAGGGTTAAAAACCAAGAGGCAAATTCTGAGCGCTGCCCATAGTTGGCAAAACGCAAAGTTCCAGTTTGCAACATCTTTTTTCAAGGCTTCTAAAGAATTACTCTGCGCTTCAGGAAGCACTGCGGAGCCCTGTCACCACGAGACAAGCCTATGGGGCTGGCAGCCATCTTGTGCAGTGAAAGACGAAGTGCCTGGCCCTGGGCCAAGGAAAGCCAAAGTGATCAATATTACATTCTGAAAGCACCAATGGGCCCTTTGTCCCAGGACTAACGCTTCTGGGAGATGTGCCAGAAGATTCACGTGTGCACATATGTGCACACACAGTAACATGATGATTCAGGAAATCCAGTCATATGGGAAGATCAAAAGCACAGCAGGATATTCCTGTGACTCTGGCATCGGTCAGCGATAGTTCAATGTCCACATCCAAATATGAAGGCAGCTTAAAGAGTCTACAGATGGAAGATAAACAGAAACTTGAAAAAAATGCACCAAGGCAGCTTATTTTTCTCCCGTTGTCCTTCCACCCACCACGAGCAACCCCGGTGCATTGTCAGTCACTCCCTCGCGCCACTTTGAAGCATGACTGCGTCCCCGAATCCTACAGAGTGGATGCCAGCCTGGCCTGATCTCACCTCTTTAAGCCTTCTGCCCTCCAGCGCGCTCACAAGTGTTTGGAACATATATTGGGGGTGGAAGGGAATCTGATCCCAGACCCAAGTCCAGACGGCTACTAGAACATGTCATGTGTCTGGCACTAAACAGGATCACATTGCCAATTTAAAACCAACTAAATGACCTCAGTTTGCTTGGGAAAGAAAAAAGACCGTGTGGCTGATGAGCGAACAATGAAAAAATATCTGACACACACAAAGATCATTAATCTGAAAATCAAGGCCACATTTGGGGTTGAAAAATTCATATTTAATGGATGGCGTTATCAGAAGGGCCTAATGAGACACCCTTGCTACTGTTGTCCTTACGAATAACTTTTAAGGACACATTGAGCCAGGGAGGAAATAGATACTCAATTAAGAACTTTTTCATACATTTAATATCTGCGTCTCTCATCATGTTCACAATTTTTACAGTCTTTGTTATGAATAGCTTCTCATCACATTTCTGTGAGGGAGAAATCATAATTACAACCTTATGTTATGGGAGAGCAGAAAGAAGTGACTTGGCAAAGGTCATGTGGCAATGCAATGTCCTAGACAGGAAGGGAACCGAAAGATCTGGAAACCATTGTGAATTGTACATTCCAGTGTGCCTGGCAGAAAGCTACGCTCAGGTTGCCCCAGCCAAAGCTTTGAGCTTACTGAGAAACATGAGTGCTTGATGCGGATGTGATGTCACTAAGCAAAAGAAATCAGACTTTAGTAGTAATAACTTGAGCAAAATCTCATTGGAAACAATTTGCAAAATTACTGGTACCATTGTGAGCTTTAGAAAGAAGACAGGGAAAGGATGAACTGCCCTTTATTACTGGGGGCATTTGATTTGGTATTTAAATTGCTACAAAATCTACCCTTACCTAACAACCACCCTTTGCCAAATCATTACACTAAGTTTTGTGAAGGTGGTATCTCTTTCCTGAGACTCGCCAAGGGGCTGCTTCCCTGTGTTCTAGTGTCATCCACATGGCCTTTGGATAAACTAAAGCTTCAATCCTGAAATGCCACTTAGCAGTAGGAAGTAGGTGTGTAAATAGTTTTAGAAATGAAATATGAAGTTCGTAATTTCTGAACAGTGAATGAGCCTTTTCTTCAAATCTTGCTCAAACTGATAGCGTTCTTTTCCCGGCAGAGACTTAAATTAAAAAAAAAAAAAAATTTAAACAAGCAAAACAAAATCCCAGAAAACAACAACAAAAAGAAACACACACACACACACCCAAATTTCCCCTGTAACGTAGAAGAACGTAAGACTGAAAACTGAAGTGAGAGAAACATAAGGAGCCTTACAGTCAGTATCATTTGGGAAGTAGCTAGAAATCCCTGTTGTCAGGTGCGTAAATCTCCTTAGAAATAAAGTTGATTTAAAAAAACTGCACTTTCAGGGTGCCTGGGTGGCTCAGTCTACTAAGCATCCGACTCTTGATTTCAGCTCAGATCATGATCTCGCAGTCATGAGATCGAGCCCTGTGTCTGGGTCTGCGCTGAGTGTGGAGCCTGCTTGAGTCTCTCCCTTCCTCTGCCCCTCCCCTGCTCGCTCGCTGTCTCTCTCTCTCTCTCAAACAAAACAAAACAAAACAAGACCAAAAAAAAACAACAACAAAGCCCCAACAAAACAAAACAAAACAACACTGCACTTTCTGTGTGAACTCAATGTGTAAAGTGGAAAAACAAAAGTTTTCTGTAATTAATGTTAAAATTCTGATGTATGGAAGTAAACATTTAAATTCTAAGGTACAGGACAAAAATTTCATTGGATAAAGAAAAAGTCTGCTAAAGGAAAATGTGACTCCAATTGGACAATGAACTCATCTTCCTCGACCAGATCTGAACAAGTGGCTTTCCCCAGGTGTTCTGTGCAGAGGAGTTAAATGTCAATATCCCATGTAGCTTGTGTTTCTAATATTTTTAAAAAGCTGACTATTAAATATTGCAAACAGTATATAGCAAACAGTATACTATCGCCAGCTACAGTTTACAGATCTTAGCATCTTGCCAGTTTGCTTTAGATGTAATTGTTTATAAAGAAGAGGACGGAGCAGATACACTTGAACCCCACAATGGAATACCGCCCTCCACACGGCACCCTGCAATTCAATTTCTTCTTGTCCCTCCTCAGCAATGACCTGATACTGGTGTGTATTCTTATTGCTGTTTTCATGCTCTGCTTGTATGCATCAAACAATATTATATAGTATCGTGTGCACATTTTTAACTTTGCCCAAATGGCATAATGTTTACATTCTTTTCTACTTTTTTTTTTTTTACCTCTCCACAATGTTTTTAACATTTATCCAAGTTGGTATACGTATCTAGTTTAATCATTGTGACCATTAACACTGGTCTGCTTATGTGTGGGTAGGGGTGGGAGCAGGGAGATACCATCTAATGGTAGTCCCCTATTATCATTTTTCATTTGTATTGTACATTTTATTTTTCTATTTTAGTTTGTGTTTCCTTGATCATAATGATGCTGATTTTCTCCTCCTGGGTTGTTTGACTTTTTGAAATTAGTTTGCAGGCGTTCTTAATAGATTCTAGATATCAATTCTTTGACAGTTATGTGCCTTGCAAATAACTGCCCTGTAGTATGCCTCTTCCTGTACATAATGTTTACATGTTGATATGCCCCACCTCTCTTCTTTAAGACAGCCCAATCCACCAAGAAGAAATGCAACAATTTCACTTTGCTTTTCTGTCCACTCTATTCTTGTCAATTCCAGTTACAACTTGCGTTTGACCCTTGGCTCCCTATTCTTTCTGTGGGCCTCAAATGATTTTTTGTTTGACATTTGAACTTAGATATTTGATGTTCTATGGCCCCTAAAAATGTTATCCAGTGCTTAAACTTTGTCATCTCGGCTTTTTTCCTCATTACGGACTTTTCTGGATTTTCTGTAACTTGTGTCCCATGTTCTCATGATTGTGGTAAGCTAAATCCTTTGGTCTAGCCCTGAACTTCTTAGTAAATGCTCAGTGTTTATCAAGCTGGTTCGTTTTCTGCAGACACACCACTATCCTAAATCATCTTGTCCACGTAGTCTTTCCTTCTTTATTATCTGTTTCATTCCTTTCCATCCTTCTACCACCATCTAAGCCTCATGAGATCAAGAACTTTGTCTTTTTACAACTGTATTCTCAATATTTGTGGAATGAATGAATGAATCCAGATGTTCTTTTAAAAAATTTTTTTACTGTTTATTTTTGAGAGAGAGAGAAGGGACAGAGCATGAGTGGAAGAGGAGCAGAGAGAGAGGGAGACACAGAATCCGAAGCAGGCTCCAGGCTCTGAGCCATCAGCACAGAGCCCGACGCGGGGCTCGAACCCATGGACCGTGAGATCATGACCTGAGCCGAAGACGGACGCTTAACCGACTGAGCCACCCAGGCGCCCCTGAATCCAGAACTTCTTTGCACTCCTTCTGAATCTTGGAAAGCTAATTCTAGCACACGTCTTTCCAACTAAAGCTCCATATGACTCTTACACCATAAAATATACCTAGTTGATCTTAACTAATCATTTTTGTTATTATTTGATTCTCTCAACACCTTTAATAAGTATAGCAGTTTTTAAAAACATGGCTGTAGAGTCTTTGGTATTTTTCCCATAATGAGTCTATGTCCCCTCCCCTTGATTTGGGTGAAACTGTGACACACATGACTTCTCAGAATAGGTGATAAAAGGGCATTACATTCCCACCTTGCTGGGACACTTGCTCATGGAATCCTGAACCATCAAGAGGTCCTGCCACCTAGAGGCCTCCCTGCTGGGAGGAAATCCAGGCCATATGGTCATATGTAGGAGTTCCAGCTGACATCCCCAACTGAGTCAGCCTTTGCATTATCCCCGATGAGGTGCCAGACATGTAAGAAGCCTCCGCATGATTCTGTCCCCCTGCCGTTCAAGTCACTCCCAGTCATTGGAGTGTCTCCAGCTGAGGCCACACATACCATGGAACAGAGACAAGCCACGTCCACTGTGCTCTGCCTGAATATCAAAAGATACCTGGATGAGAGGGATGCCAAATTAATTCTTGAGGTCAACGTTCTGGTATTTAAAGTGGATAGACCAGATAAATAACATCTTAAGATTTCTGACCAAGTTGATGATCATGTGGATTTACCCCAATAAAAACTCCACAGCAATAGATCCACCATCCGAAGAAGAAATACTGCTTCCTATGCTTTTGGGCTATTTTCCTACTTCAGGAGGTATAAAAGAAAAATAAGAAATAGAAGAGCTCAGAAGATCTAGGTCTGAGTCTAAGATTTCTGATTTAAACAAATCATCCTGAAAGAACACCTCATCAAGTTGACTATGACTATGATTTGCCAACGTGACTACGCCTCCAATCCAAAAACACTCTAGAGCTTGTGTATTTTAGGTGCAAGACCTCATTATAATGATAGAAACTCATTGTTTATCGACACCGAAAATTCCCAGAAAAGTTCCGTAATATATACATGGATGAAAGGTCAGGATAAGTGAACCAATATTTGGGTTTTCCTGATACCTGTCTGGCTTTTTCTTCTAAGTCTTCTGTGGAACACCCCTTCTTAACGCCTACTCCAAGCACTATTCTCAATCTTCTGTTTTTCTCAATGCTATTCGCATGAGTGGCTTAATCTACCTCCTCTGTGCTGATGACCTTCACTTTTCTACACTTCCAGCTCAGAGTTCTCTTTAAGCCAGATACATAGTCCACTTCTGGGCCTGTTCTCCTAGGGATAGAATCTCCTTTCCCCCAAAGGTGGCTTGCTGCATG
Organism: Prionailurus viverrinus; assembly: GCF_022837055.1. NCBI lineage: Eukaryota > Metazoa > Chordata > Mammalia > Carnivora > Felidae > Prionailurus > Prionailurus viverrinus. The sequence goes on from NC_062577.1 coordinate 10,557,209, forward strand.
GTTACTAGTCAGAGACCAGAGCCTGGCTCTGTGTGTGGACTTGCCTAGACCAGAGAGAAGGTGAATGGAGTCTGAGGCATATTTCAAGGCTTAATTCTGGACTTGGACTGGACATCTAGAAAGAGGTTAATTCTCCAATAAATTTTAGAGAATCAGCAGGAAAGAAAGCTATCTACAAAGCTGCTTCCTACACATGTCTATATTGATGATCCATAGGTGCCTCAACATTTCCAAAAAGTTGGATTTGTTTTTAGACTGTAAGGTGTATGAGAATTTTGTCTAATTCGCTCAGTATTATATATATATATATATATATATATATATATATATATATATCCAGCACTTAACAGAATGCCTGAGCCTTCTATAGGTAGATTGTCAGTATTGATGAACAGAAGAATGAACAGATCAAGAATGAAGTATTCTCAAAACAGTTTCCTTCCCAATTTTCCCTGTTTTCAGAATGGAGTCATCAGATCCTTCCATCTTCCCATGCCAAGGACCTCAGAGTATTCTCAGCAGTCCTCCTCTCCTTGTCCTCCCATACCCAAATGGTCATCAGTTCTGTCAGTTCTGTTTGCTGAATATCTGCCCTTCCTTCCTATCTCCAAGACCACTGCTGCCCACCTCGTCTTCTGCATGGCTATCAGAAGGTAACTCTAAACAGAAGTGCCACTCTGTCACACTCCTACCCAGCTCTGCCACTGAGCTACATGACCTTGGGCAAGTAATTTAACCATGCTGTGCCTTAGAGTGGGATGTGGTGGGGCTTAAGTGAATTATTATGTGTAAACCATTTAGAACCGAGCCTGGGATATGGTTGAGAGTCAATAAATGTTACCTAGTATTTTTGTTATTATAACTCGGTGTTCTTCAGTGAACCTGCACTGCCTGTAGAAAAACAAAAACAAAAGAACATAAAACAACCCCTTTGCCAGGCATGCGAGACCTTTCCCATCTGACTCTGCCCACTGGCCCAGCCTCACTTCCCATCCTTCTCCTCAGTCAGAATTCTAATCATGCCAAATCGCTTTGCTTTCTCTATACATTTCATGCCATCTTTACAATGTGTCATCCCTTTGCAGGCATTAAAGTCTCAGCTTTAACGCTGTGTCCTCCTACCATTAAAATCTCAGCTTTAACGCTGTGTCCTCTCATCAACCTTGCTAGACAACTCTAGATAAAGTCAAGCCCTTCCCAGAAAGCACCACTTCCCTTTGTGCTTACGCCACTTATAGCTATTTATTACCTTAGCGTGCTATTAAATTGTAAGTAGTATTTCTCTATCTTCAGTAAATTGTATACTTCTTTTGGGTAGACATAGTTCTTTTGATCTATTTTTTCCTTTCCCCTAGTGCCAGGGTCTGGCATTTAGTAGATTTTCAATAATTATTCATTGAACAAAGAAATAACGCACCAGGAATGACCTACAGTATTGATGGGGAGTAACATTTCGAACAAAGGAAAAACGTACCATTGTTATTCATGACTCTCTGCTGAAAGAAACCCCAGTTCTGCACCCTTAGTGAGTTTGGTAGGTCCATAAGCACATCCTTTGAAGAAGAATCTCACAGTTTGTGATGTATTTTACCTTCATACATTCCTTCTCTAACACTTTCTTTCTTTATGTAGATCCAGGTTTCTGAGCTCCATCAGTTCCCTTTTTCCTAAAGACTTTCTTTTAATAAGTCTTGCAAGGCAGCTCTCCTGGCAACAGATTCCCTCAACTTTTGTTTATCTCAGAAAAATCTTCATTTCTCTTTCACTTTTGAGGGCTAATTTCACGGGGTAAATAATTCTAGATTCGTAGATCTTTTCTTTCAACACATTAAATATCTACTTTCTCTCTACTTTCTTCTTGATTGTGTGACTTCCGAGGAGAAGTTTGATGCAATTTCTACCCCTGCCCCTCAGTAGGTAGGGTGGATTCCCCCCACAACCTTCCTCTGGTTTCTTTCAAAATTTTCTCTTTATGATTTTCCACAGTTTGTATTATATGCCTTTGTGTAAATTTTTGGTTTTTATCTTCCTTGGTGTTCTCTGAACTTTCCGCATCTATGGTTGATGTCTAATTTTACAAAATTCTCGGTCATCATCGCTTCAAATGTGTCTCTGTTCCCTCTGTATGTATGTTACATGTTTTTTATATATAGTAATATATATAAAATTGGCAACTGCCCCATGGTTCTTGGATATTCTGTTGTCTTTTTCATTCTTTCTCTTTGCATTTAAGTTTTAGAAGCTTCTATAGACGTGTCTTCAATCTCACTGATTCTTTCCTTGGTTGTGTCTGGTGTATTGAAGAGCCCATCAAAGGCATTCTTCATTCCTGGTGCAATGTTTTCACTTCCTGGTATTTCCTTTTGATTCTTACTTGAAATTCCCCCTTCCCTGCCTCCATCACCCATCTGCTCTTGCATCCCGTCCACCTTTTCCATTGCAGCTCTTTCCATAGTGACCGTGACTGTTTTGAATTTTCAGTCAAACAATTCCAGCATCCTTGCCATGTCTGACCCTGTGGTGCTTGCTCTGTCTCTTCAAACTGTGGTTTTTGGCTTTCAGTATGCTTCGAACATTCTTTTTTTATTGAAAGTTAGACATGATATACGGGGTAAAAGGAACAAAGGTAAACAGGCTTTTTGTGCGAGGTTTTACATTGACCTCACTAGGACTTAAGTTGTGTTTAGTGTTTGTTGTATCTGTAAGTGTCAGAAGCTAAAATTTCCACAAGGTGTCCTTGTGTTTGTCTCCCCAGCTGACTTTGGGTTTTCCTTCTTAAATAACATCTGACGAAGGCTGTTCTTTCCATTGTATTCCCCACTTATTATACATGAACTTACTGGTATGGTGGTAAGGTGTGGGGAGTGGGGAGGGTCTTGTAGTCCTGTGATTAGGTCTCTGTCTTTGAGCGAGCCTGTGCCCCTGGGCTGTGACCTTCATAAGTGCTTCTTGGTCAGACCCTCCCCCCACTTAGGTAAGTCAGGAAGACAAGAATGGACTGGGTTGGGAATTTCCCTTCTCCCAGGCCATTCGGTCTCTGATAAAGACCCCACTTAGCTTGGGGGAAAATAGTTTATTTTGAGGGCAAGTCTTGTTGAGAAGTACAGAATACTCTGGGTGAATTTCAAAATGGTCCATTTTCCTCTCTCTGCTGAAAACACAAGGAGAATTTTACTGGATCTTCACTGTGAGAACCCGGCAGGACTGCTGGAGGTAAAACTCTCAGAAGTGTGAGGGATCCCCTGAGATCAGGCCCCCTGGAGTTTCTAATGCTCAAACTTGCTACCAACGATCAAGCCTTCAACGATTTGTCAATTACAGTATAAACTCTCTTATGCTGCCGCTTGTTCTCACAGAGGTCGTATGCTCCCAGGCTTCTGCTCTGGTAAACTGTGATTCTCTGTATTCACTTGTTACTTCAGTTTGGGGGACAGTGGTTTGCCCTGTGACGTTAATTTTCTGATGGATCTAAAAAGAGTTGTTTTCAGTTTGTTCAGCTTTCTCCCTGTCGTGAGGATGGGAGCCGTGGTTTCCAAGCTCCTTACATGTTGGACCAGAAACCGGAAGTCTAACTTATGATACATAAAATTACAAATACATGCTTGTTACAGTTGGCTAATTGTTTGTTCCTGAGATAACAGTGAGCCCTTATTTATCCATCTGTGCCCAGATGACATTATTTCTGAGAGGTGAAAAAATAATATTCCAGTGTTATCTGTAATTTCATCTTAATTTCAGTTCCACTGCATCAGATGAATACTTTTAGCAACAGTGCTTATATCATATACACTATGATGTCAGAACAGAGATTCTAAAGTCAGCAACTCTTTAACAACTTAAAAATGGTTCATTAGGGGGCGCCTGGGTGGCTCAGTCGGTTAAGCGTCCAACTTCGGCCCAGGTCATGATCTCACGGTTCGTGAGTTCGAGCCCCAATCAGGCTCTGTGCTGACAGCTTGGAGCCTGCTTCGGATTCTTTGCCTCCCTCTCTCTCTCTGCACCTCCCCAGCTCATGCTCGCTCTCTGTCTCTGTCAAAAGGTTCGTGGGGCACCTGGGTGGGTCAGTCAGTTAAGCGTTGACTCTTGATCTTGGCTCAGGTCATAATCTCACAGTTCATGCAGTTCATGAGTTCCAGCCCTATATTGGACTCTACACTGACAGTGCAGAGCCTGCTTGGGATTTTCTTTCCCTCTCTCTACCTCTCCCCTGCTCACTTTCTCTCTCCCTCTCTCTCTCTCTCTCAAAATAAATAAACTTAAAAAAATTTAACAAGACCTCATTCTGGTGAGTCAAATGCTATGGAATGACTTTTTCTGGTAGACAATGAAGCAGCTAAGGAATGTGTGGCTTTTGGGGGGAAAAGTATGGAATAAATGAGTGATCCTTATAAGGCCAGCATTCTTTGCATACACACACACACCCACACACACACACATAATCTCACACCTTTCACAGGGTGAGTCCAGTGCAGACTGAGACATGCAAGTCTGAAAAGCAACTGTAATTTCCAAATTACTTCTGTTTTTACCGGAAAATCTGATGCTTTGATAGATTGGAGAGTATTCCGTTGGCCAATCCTGTGCTGATGCTATGACCAGGATGTCAGTGGTATACAAGTTACACATAGAGTCTAGAAAGTGGGGTCTCAGTGAAGCACTGGGGAATTCTGGAGTCACCAGATTCTAAACTGAAGGGACTTAGCACATGCTCAAAAGATGAAAATAACTATTGGTAGGTTTTCAATTAGGTCAGATTTCATTGGTCCTTACCCCAGCGAGACAATAAACAACTTGTTGGCTAACTCTGGATATGATCTCTTTCCACGATGTTAGCTTTCATATTAGTCTTGGTTGTCACTTACCGTGTATGACAGTAACTGGATTGAAAAGCTTGTGCCTTAATTGTGTACCTAGAATAGCATTTTGTGGTATTAACTATTTTTTTCTCTTTCCATTTTCCACCATTTCTTCTCCACATTCAAGGTTGCCCTGTTTTCATCACTTCAGGGGAGATGACACAGAGTAGGGAAGGAACCAAAATTGGACCCAAAGGCATTTTGCCTATCGTTTTCCCAAAAGCCTACACTTTAGGAGAATTGATTGGTTATGGAGTTTTATGAGGAAGTGGAAAGAAGGAAATTCAAGGGCACAGAACAGCATGGTGCAGTGGAAAATGATTTCCACCAAACTGAAAATAATCCTCTCCCCTCCCCCAACACTGAAAGCTAGGGGATGGAAAAAGAAGACAGAGATTTGTGAGCCCACAGAAAAAGGATCTACATTCTGCTTCTCAGTAGCAGCACAGGGAATGTGCTGATATCTCCCGAGAGGGAATGGCTGGAAGGTGGAAGAACAGCCCATCTCACCAAGAAAGGGGTACACCCCCTGATATGTAGGGGAGCGGTAGGAATCTGTTGGTACTTTCTGAAAAGGTCATGCAGCCATTTCAGTGGCTATCAGTGAAGCGGAAAGACTGAAAACCAGATGCCCCCCCCCCTACCCGATATCTTCACTCTATATAAAATCTCAGAACAAATATAACACAGGGTGGAGAAGTCCAGGTGCTTATGTTTTCTGCCTTATGGAATGGAATCTGCTTAAGACATGAATTAAATTGATTTATGATGAGGGAGAAGGAAGTAGCAACATTTCTTTCTGACCTGAATTTGTAGACATATTTACACTTTTATAAGATCCCTATGCTCCTGTTCTTTAAAATAAAGGTACACATCTAGCATGTAGCGAATAGTTTCAGAAAGTTGTTTATCTTTCTTTTATGAAAGATTTTTTAAATGTTTACTTTTTGAGAGACAGAGACAGACAGACAGAGCGCAAGTGGGGGAGGGTCAGAGAGACATGGAGACAGAATCTGAAACAGGCTCCAGGCTCTAGCTGTCAGCACAGAGCCCTTCGAGGGATTCAAACTCACGAACTGTGAGATGATGACCTGAGCCGAAGTCGGATGCTTAACCGGGACTGAGCCACCCAGGCGCCTCTCTCTAACTTTCTTTTAACAGGATTTACCATTGTCAGAAAAGTAATAAATATGGAACACAGAGGGCTTCAGCAAAGTAGACTTTATTTCTGCAAAATCCCCTTTGGATTAAACCCAACCTAAATTAAATCAGTGTAAAGCTATAGGAAGGAGCTCAAAAGAAACAAGAAAAAAACCAAACAACCAAATTATAACCAATGAGGAACTCAGAAGGGTCAAACATGCTAATACCAAACGGTATTGTCATCTCCTAATTATGAACAGTGCCACAACTTGGCCTTGTTTATGTCATTACTACCACAGTTCCTCCTCCTGTCCAACGTCTCTGCCCCTTCAAATGCTCTTAACCCAAACATTACAGGGGCTATGTGCATCACATAAAAAGTTATTGTAATCACTGCCATTTCAGCTCGGGAATTATTCCAAATTTCTGATCATTCTGAACTCTTTGAGCCCCCTCGCAAATTGGTTATCTAAAATCTCAAATCTCCCCTTGCCTTTGGATTTGGGATTTCTCATCTGTTGGTCACCTGACATCAAACCAACCCTCATTGTGTCTTTGTGTTGCCCCCTCCCAAAGATGTGTTGGAGTCGTATCTCCCAGTAGCTCAGACTCTGACCTGATTTGGAGAGAGATTCTTTAGAGAAGCGATCCAGTCAAAATAACTAGTGTTGACCATGACTTAGTGTCCCTACAAAACGGGAAAATTTGGACACAAAGACACAAGTGTATGGTGGGGAGATGATAAGAGACACGGAGGAAGAAGGCTAGCTACAAGCCAAGGAGGAGCCTGGAACAGAGCTCTCCTTCCCAGCCCTCGGAAGGACTCAGCCCTGCCGACACCTTCATTTCAGACTTTAGCTTTCAGACTTGTGAGATGACAAATTTCTGTTGTGTGGGCTACACAATTGTGTGGCACTTTATTGAGGCAGCACTAGCAAACTAACGCACCTGTCTTTATCTGACGTCACCTTAGGATGCTGCTTCTGATAACTTCTTTTTTTTTTTTTGCTCCAGGCACAGAAATCAGATGCAGGATGCCTTCCACCCCACGAAACACAGCAGCACAACAACATTCCTCAGGCTCCCACTTATCAGGAAAAGTAAACTGAATAGCCACACCTTGGGCTTCAAAAGCATTTTGCTTTATGCCTACTTACTACTGATAGTGACAACTAGTCTTTTTCTAAAAATTTTTTTTTTCAACGTTTATTTATTTTTGGGACAGAGAGAGACAGAGCATGAACGGCGGAGGGGCAGAGAGAGAGGGAGACACAGAATCGGAAACAGGCTCCAGGCTCTGAGCCATCAGCCCAGAGCCCGACGCGGGGCTCGAACTCCCGGACCGCGAGATCGTGACCTGGCTGAAGTCGGACGCTTAACCGACTGCGCCACCCAGGCGCCCCCTTTTTTTTTTTTTTTTTTTTAATTTTTTTTTTTTTTAATTTTTTTTTTTATTTTTTTCAACTAGTCTTTTTCAAAACACATGACGGGCTATTGTATTTACTAGCAACTGTGGTCGAAGATGTTGTTCGCCCATCACCATTATCCACATGAAATCCCGTGTGAGAAACTTGGGAAATTTCGTGCCTCACAATTTGGCAGTATCTATAAAAATGAAAAATGTGATGATAGTCTATGAGCAAGCAATTCCTCGTGACCCTCACGGTGAATACAAGTTTGGAGTGTGTGAAGATCAGGGAAAAGGCCAGTCTTTGTTTTTAGGTGTGTCACGATGTGAATCTTTCAGAAACGGTCCACTCTTCCCCTTAGTGAACGATCAAGAGCAGAATGGAGTGGAGTGAGAAATATCCCTAAAACGTCAAATATGTTCTGCTCGACCCTTTTGGCTCCGCGGAATTTAGAAGGTTTAGAATGAAGCCTCAGTTGAACGTAGACCTCTCTCACACCAGGTAGCTGTGACCTTTCACTTTGCAGTTCCTCAAACATGAGAGGAACGATGATGCTGTGATAGGACTGAAATGTTCAGTCCCAGACCCCCATCGGGTGTGTGTTTCGAAGGAGTCCTATCGTGTAGCTAAGACAGCACTCACCCCACACATATGACAGTAATGATAGGCTTCTCATAAATTAGTAATAGAAAAACTCAGAGGCCTTATTACACACCCAGAAGAAACAAATAGTGTGCACCTGCTTCTGTAATCCTTACGTAAGTGAGGGAAGAGCTGTGATTTAGACCGTTTTGTGGTTTCTTTGGCCTCTCTTTGCCCCCAAAGAAAACAAATACACACACAGCTGTTATAGCACTTGCTTTCTGCTCCAGAAAAGGGTAAGCATGGAATAGAAATTTTGAGTGCCTGCAGACATTGCCTAATAACTAAAAAGTGACAACACAGCAGGTCTCTCCTGGTTCCCAGTAAGGAGGCAGTAATTCATTATAAAAGCATCTCTGCACCTGCAGTGATGGCTGTTTCATGTTCATTTGTGCAGCAGAAGCTGTCCTTGCATAACTGCGTGAGTCTGAAGCTGAGGAAATAACATCACTACTATAGACCTGGACATGGGAAGCACAAGGATGATCCCAAGACCAAAAGAGGAAGGCATCCCAAGCGTCTCCGGTTCAGAGGTAGTGAGCTGAGATGAGGTCAATGCAGCTTTTAAGAAATTAAATATAAGCCAAAGATTTGAGAATTCTAGACCGTGCCCAATTTCAGTCCTTTCAAAGGGCTGTACAACTGTGATACAGTATGGTACTTGGCTAAGATCGGTGATGTCAATGAATTTAACCTTTATTTTGACTCTTATTTCTTGTTGTTGCTTTTGGTGGTATTGGTCAAAGACTATGGATGCTATTTTAACAAATCCCATTGATTATGGAGAAATGAAATAGCCTTCGAAGATTCCTTTGGAAACCTCTTGTCTTTTTTTCCTACTATGAACTAAATAATCTTGTGGCGGTTTTTAATAAGAATCACTTGACATAAAACGAAAGTTTAAGTCACAGTGCTATGAAGCATTTCAGAGAAATGCATTTATGCATTCATCCAATCAGCTCCAATCGATCATTGAGGGCCAACTATATGTTGTGCTAATCATGGGGAAAATAGAGATGAATGAGAGCCATCTCTAGGGGGGAAAAGACATGTGGACTAATAAAAAGCAATTGAATGATAGATTCTGAGAAGACGGTGAACTGTGATTCAGCAGGACACAAAGATATGCATAGTCAACACTACCAGGTTTTCTAAAGAAGTAAAACTTGAACCCAGTCATGAAATATGACCATGTATTCATCAGACTTTCCAGAGAAGGACATGAATGGTCCAGATGGAGGAAACTGAACGTGTGAGGGTAGAGGCTGAAACAGCTCAGTACATTCAGAAAGCTGAAGCTAGTGCCATTTAGAATAAAGGCTGATTCATTTATTAAACAAACTCCTTAAAACAGTGAAGAAGATGTGTTCAGCCCATGCCCGCCCAGATTTTAAAAGTACTATGTAAATAAATATGTAAAATTTTAAAGCACTAATTATAAGTGCTTATAAAGAAAAAAAGTGAAGGCTAAGGTGGAGAATAGAGAGGAGATGAGGAACAGAAAAACTCTTTGAAGTCCAGGAAGTACTCTTTTTTTTTTTTAATTTTTTTTTTCAAAGTTTATTCATTTTTGGGACAGAGAGAGAGACAGAACATGAACGAGGGAGGGGCAGAGAGAGAGGGAGACACAGAATCGGAAACAGGCTCCAGGCTCTGAGCCATCAGCCCAGAGCCCGACGCGGGGCTCGAACTCACAGACCGCGAGATCGTGACCTGGCTGAAGTCGGACGCCTAACCGACTGCGCCACCCAGGCGCCCCATGAAGTCCAGGAAGTACTCTTGTGAGAGGTGACTTTGGAACTGACACCGGAAGAATGATCAGAAGCTAATCTTAAGCAAAGTAGGTGGGATGACCATTACGGATGAGTAAATGGCTTAGGTACTGATATGTTAAATGGAGGGTGGGAGGTAAGGTCAGTCTAGTTCATGAAAGGAAGTGCATGCAATCACTTTACTAAGGTGTTTATCCTCCCGTAGGTAATAAGGAACCACTGGATAATGCCAAAAGAGGCAAATATGATCATATTTGCAATTTAGGAAATCCACTTTCTTGGCAGAGTAGAGGGGTATTGGCCACAAAATAACCAGTGAGGAAATTGCTGCAATGGTCCAGGCAGTGGAGAAAGGATGAAGACAAGTGATATTAAGGAAAGAAAGGAAAAATAAACAAAAAAATAAATGAAAAAGAAAAAAGAAAAAAAAAGGAAAGAAAGGAAAACTGACATTACTTAGTCTCCTATAGCTATAGAATGGTTCCTTTCTATTTCCTTTATTTGCCTTTTGTGTTTTGTTTATAATACAAGAAATATATGTAATTTTGGAAGAAATAAACAATCAAACAAAAAATAAGACAATTAAAATCACTAAAAGATTCCGGCACTTAAATGACTCTTCAATATCTCGTGTGCTTTCTTCTGGTCTCATTTTTATGCAAACAGAGATTTGGTTTATAAATATTTTTGCCTAATTTTCACAAGACTCCTGCATTGTGGAGAGAGGCTTGGGGAAATGATGGAGTAGGAGGACCCTAAGCTCACTTTCTCCCATGGTGCCAACTAGATACCACTCACATCTGAGTAAATAAACCAGACTGCGATCTAAACACTGGCAGAACAAGGGCCACAACTAAAGGTAGAGAAGAAGCCACATGGCAGAGGTTAGGAAGGGCAGACACAGTGCTCGCGAGCTGCCCACAGACAGGAGGGAGCCGCAGGTGCAGAAAGGGGAAAGCACCAGGGAGCCCACATATGGAAAGTGAATCCCCATAACATCTGGCCTTGAAAACCAGAGGGGCTGAGTTTTGTGAGCTTGTATATCCAGCGGGACTTGGAGCCTGGAGCTTTATGAAGTCAGCTGACATGGCACTAGGCAAGCCGAGAGGGTGAGTGATCACTGGCTCCCTCCCATAAAGAGACAACAGCCTGAGGAGAGGCAATGTGTAAGCCATCGTTTACACAGTGGGCAGGAAAGCTGTTTATACAGATCTCAGGGCCGGTCGGGATAACCTCTCCAGGAGCAAAGTTGCTGGCAGGTGCCATTTTCCTCCCCTAGTCCCCTCCATCTGGGGGAGGTGGCACTGCACAGACACAAGCTAGTAACCTGCTGGTGCACCCCACCCACGAGCTCCCATCCACTCCAAGCCTGCTGGCCTTGACCCTTAGGCTCAGCACAAATTTTGTTAACGCTGTGTACTCCCCACCTCCTTGTTGCCTCCATGTCATGCCCCTGGTGGCCGTTGTATTTCAGGGGATCTGGCCTAGGACCAGTGGCTCATCGCACACACTGCACACACCCTGCCCAGCCACCAGGTGCGAAGACACCACACACGCCCCTGCTGCCGATGCTCCTGGCTGCCAACACCAACACCGAGTGCTGACCTAGGCTCAGCAAAAATTGTTCTACACCACCACCCTGCCTCCAAGCTCTTTTAATGTCGCACCCCCTCAGAGCTGGCCTGCCTGGGTATCACTAGCAACACAGCAAGCACAGCCACGACGGGCAGAGAGTCAGTGCATATGCCTGAACCGAAAGGAAAAGTGACTCAGGCACAGTAGCGGGACACAAGGAACACACATATGAGACTTTCCTGAAGTGCCAGGTTCTAGTGAGCAAGGGAAACTGCACCCCAGTGCATTACAGGACCTCTTCTTCATAAAGCCACTATTTTCAGGAGCAGACGATGTAGCTGACTTTCCGAACACACAAAAACAGAGACCTAGACAAAATAAGGAGACAGAGAAATATGTCTCAAATGAAAAAAGAGAACAAGGAGCACCTGAGTGGCTCAGTCGGTTAAGCGTCCAACTTCGGCTCGGGTCATGATCTCGCAGTTTGTGAGTTCTGAGCCCCACGTTGGGCTCTGTGCTCACAGCTCGGAGCCCGGAGCCTGTTTCGGATTCTGTGTCTCCTTCTCTCTCTGCCCCTCCCCCACTCGTGCTCTGTCTCTCTCTGTTTCTCAAAAATGAATAAATGTAAAAAAAAAATTTTTTAAAAAGAAAAAACAGGACAAAATCATAGCAGAAGATCTAAGCAAAACAGATATAAGTAATCTGCCTGATACAGAATTTAAAGTAGTGAACATAAAGACATTTGCTGGACTTCAGGAAAAGGTGGAGGATATCAGTGAGACCTTCACAAAAAGATAAAAAATATCATTTCAGAGATGAAGCATTCAATAAATAAAATTAAAAATACAATAGATGGCATAAAATGTAGGCTACAGGAAGCAGAGACATATTAGTGACATGAAGAATAGAGTAATGGAAAGCAACCAAGCTGAACAGGTGAGAGACAAACAAATATTGCATAACGAGATAGACTTAGAGAACTCAATGGCTCCATGAAGGGTAATACATTTGTATTATAGGGATCCCAAAATAACAAGAGAGAATGGGGCAGAAAATGTGTTTGAAGGAAAACTAAAAACTTTCCAAATCTGGGAAGAGAAGCAGAGATCCAGATTCAGGATGCACAGAGAGCCCCAAACAAATACAATCCAATGAGGTCCACACCAAGACACATAGGAATTAAAATGGAAAAAAATAGTGATAAAGAAAGAATTTTTAAGATTGCAAGAGAAAAGGAGCCAATTACATACAAAGGAAACCTCATAAGGCTATCAGCTAATTTTTCAGTAGAAACTTTGCAGGCCAGAAGGGAGTGGCATGATGTACTCAAAGTTCTTAAAGGAAAAAATCTGCAGCCAAGGATAGTCTATCCAGCAAGACTATCATTCAGAATAGAAGGAGAGATAAAGAGTTTCCCAAACAATACTTAAAAGAATTCATGACACTAAATCAGCCTGATAATAAATCTTAAGGAGGACTCTGTGAGTGGAAAACAAAAAGCGGAAGTAAGAGTAAGAAAAATATGGGGCACCTAGGTGTCTCAGTTGGTTAAGCATCCGACTTCAGCTCAGGTCGTGATCTCGCGGTTTGTGGGTCTGAGCCCCACGTTGGGCTCTGTGCTGACAGCTCAGAGCCTGGAGCCTTCTTCGGATTCTGTGTCTCTCCCTCTCTCTGCCCCTCCCATGCTCATGCTCTGTCTCTCTCTGTCTCTCAATAATAAATAAACATTGAAAAAAAATTTTTTAAGTTTAAAAAAAAAGAGTAAGAAAAATAGGAAGCAGAAAATCAATAACAACAAAAACAAAAAAAAATTAAGTATATCTATAAAAGTCAGTCAAGAGAAGCACAAAATAAAAGGATGTAAACTATGATTCCAAATATCTGAAATGTGGAGGGGAGAGGAGTAAAAAATGAATTCAAAATTAAGTGACCATCAACTTAATACAGACTTCTATATGCAAAAGATGTTATATATAAACTGAATGGTAACCACAAATCAAAAAATTAGTAGATATGCATAAAATAAAAAGTAAGGAATCCAAATATATCACTAAAAAAAATCAGCAAATCATGAAAGAGAGAAAGAGATAAAAGGATCAGAGAAAAACTATAAAAACAACCACAAAGGAAGTAACAAAATGGCAATAAATACATACCTATCAATAATTACTTTGAATGTAAATGGACTAAATCAAAAGACATAAGGTGAAAGAGTAGATAAAAAAACAAGACCCATCTATATGCTGCCTACAAGAGACTCATTTTAGACCTAAAGGCACCTGCAGATTGAAAGTGAGGGGATGAAGAAACATTTATCCCACAATGGAATATAAGAAGAAAGCTGGAATAGCAATACTTACATTGAACAAAATTAACTTTAAGACAAAGGCTTAAAAAAGAGACAAGGACAGTATATAATAATAAAGGGAACAATCCAACAAAAAGATATAAAAATTGTAAATATATATGCATACAACATGGAAGCACCCAAATACATAAAAAAGTTAATAACAATATAATAACAATAACAACAACAATAATGGGAGGAGGTTAACACCCCACTTACATCAATGGACAGATCATCTAAGCAGAAAATCAACAAGGAAACAATGGCTTTGAATGACACACTGGGCCAGATTGATTTAACAGATATAGTCAGAACATTCCATCATAAAACAGCAGAAAACACATTCTTTCCAGGTGCAGATGGAACATGCTTCAGAATATATCACATATTCAGCCACAAAACAAGCCTTCACAAATTTTTAAAAATTGAAGTCATACTGTGCATCTTTTCTGACCACAATGCTAGGAAATCAGAAATCACCCACACAAAAAAAATCTGGAAAGAGCAAAAATACATGGAAGTTAAATAATATGGTACTAAACAATGAATGGGTCAACCAAGAAATCAAAGAGGAAATCCAAAAGTACATGGAAACAAATGAAAATGAAAACAGAATAGTCCAAAACCTTTGGGACAAAGCAAAGCTGTTGTAAGAGGGAAGTTTATGGCAATACAGGCCTACCTCAAAAAGCAAGAAAAATCTCAAATAAACAGCCTAATCTTACACCTAAAGGAGCTAGAAAAAGAACAAAAAAGAAAACCTAAAACCAGCTAGAGGAAGGAAATAATAAAGATTAGAGCAGAAATAAATGATACAGAAAGTAAAAACAAAAACAAAATAAACAAAATAAAACAATAGAACAGATTAATGAAACCAAGAGCTTGTTCTTTGAAAACATCAATAAAATTGATAAACCTTCAGCCAGACTCATCAGAAGAGAGAGAGAGAGGGAAAGTACTCAAATAAAGAAAATCACCAGTAGAAAGGAGAAATAACAACCAACACCACAGAAATACAAAGGATTATAAGAGAATATTATGAAAAATTATATGCCAAAAAATTGAACGATCTAGAAGAAATGGATAAATTCCCAGAAATATATAACCTACCAAAACTGAAGAAGGAAGAAATAGAAAATTGGAACAGATTGATCGCCAGTAATGAAATTAAAGCAGTAATCAAAAAAACTACCAAGAAACAAAAGTCCAAGACCAGATGACTTCATAGTCAAATTCTACCAAGCATTTAAAGAAGAGTTAATACCTATTCTGCTCAAGCTATTCCAAAAAAATAGAAGAGAAAGAAGAACTTCCAAATTCATTTTATAAGAAAATATCACCCTGATATCAAAACTACATAAAGATACCACAAAAAAAAAAAAAAGAGAGAGAGAGAACTATAGGCCAATATCTCTGATGAACATAGATGTGAAAATCCTCAACAAAATACTAGCAAACATACTCCAAAAATACATTAAAAAATCATTCACCAGGATCCAGTGGGGTTTATTCCCAGGATATAAGAATGGCTCAGTATTTGCAAATCAATCAACATGATACATCACGTCAACAAGACAAAGGATAAAAACCATATGATCGGCTTGATAGCTGCAGAAAAAGCATTTGACAAAGTACAACAACCATGCATGATAAAAGCCCTCAACAAAGTAGGTTTAGAGAAAACATACCTTAGCATAATAAAGGCCATATATGAAAAGCCAACAGTGAACATCATACTCCGTGGGAAAAAACTGAGAACTTTTCCCCTAAGGTCAAAAACAAAACAAGGATGTCCACTTTCACCACTTTTATTCAACACAGTACTGGAAGTCCTAGCCCCAGTAATCAGACAACAAAAATAAATAAAAGGTATCCAAATTGGTAAGGAAGAAGTAAAACTTTCACTATTTGCAGATGACATGATACTATATATTGAAAACCCTAAAGACTCCACCAAAAAAGCTACTAGAACTGATAAATGAATTCAATAAAGTTGCAGGATACAAAATCAATGTGTAGAAATCTGTTGCATTTCTATACACTAATAAGCAACAGAAAGAGAAATTAAGAAAAACATCCCATTTACAATTGAACCAAAAATAATAAGATACCTAGGCATAAACTTGATCAAAGAGATGAAAGACTTATACTCTGAAAACTATAAAACATTGATGAAAGAAATTGAAGACGACACAAAGAAATGGAAAGACATTCCATGTTCATGGATTGGAAGAATAAGTGTTGGTAAAATGTTGATATTATCCAAAGCAATCTATGCATTTAATGCAATCCCTGTCAAAATACAACAGCATTTTTCACAGAACTAGGATAAAAAAAATCCTAGAATTTATATGGAACCACAAAAGACCTCAAATAGCCAAAGCAATTGTGAAAAAGAAAAGCAAAGCTGAGGGAGCCTGGGTGGCTCAGTGGGTTAAGTGTCCAACTCTTGATTTCAGCTCAGGTCATGATCTCACAGTTTGTAGAATTGAGACCTGTGTCAGCCTCATCGCTGACAGCATGAAGCCTGTTCGAGATTCTCTCTCTCCCTCTCTCTCTGCCCTTCTCCTACTTGCACACATGTGCTCTCTCTCTCTCTCTCAAAATAAACAAACATTAAAAAAGAAAAGAAAAGAAAACTTGGAGGTATCACAATTTCAGACTTCAAGTTATATTACAAAGCTCTAGTAATCTAAATAGTATGGTACTGGCACAAAATAGACACATAGGTCAATGGAAAAGAATAGAAAACCCAGAAAGAAACCCACAATTATGTGATCAATTAATCTTTGACAAAGCAGGAAAGAATGTGCAATGGGAAAAAGTCTCTTCAACAAATGGTGTTGGGAAAACAGATGAGCTACATGCAAAAGGATATTGGACCACTCTCTTAACACCATACACAAAAATAAATTCAAAATGGATTAAAGACCTAAATGTGACACCTGAAAGCATAAAAATCCTAGAAGAGAGCACAGCCAGTAATTTCTCTGATATGGGCCATAGCAATTTTTTTTTTTAGATATGTTTCCTGAGGCAAGGGAAACAAAAGTAAACTATTGGGACTACATCAAAATAAAAAGCTTCTTCACAGCAAAAGAAACAATCAACAAAACTAAAAGACAACCTACTTAACAGGAGAAGATATTTGCAAATGACATCTGATAAAAGGTTAGCATCCAAAATATAGAAAGAACTTATACAACTTAACACCAAAAAACAAACAATCTAATTAAAAATGGACAGAAAACATGAACAGACATTTCTGCAAAGAAGACATTTGGATGACCAACCAACGCATCAGCATCAAAAGATGCTCAACGTCCCTCATCATCAGGGAAATGGAAATCAAAACCACAATGAGATATCACCTCACACCTTGCAGAATGGCTAAAACCAACAACACAAGAAACAAGGTTGGCGAGCGTGTGGGAATGTGATTGGTGCAGCCACTGTGGAAAACAGTATGGAGGTTCCTCAAAAAGTTAAAAATAGAACTACCCTATGATTCAGTAATTGCACTACTATTTACCCCCAAAATACAGAAACACTAATTCAAAGGGATGCACCTCGATGTTTATAACATCATTATTTGCAATAGCCAAATTATGGAAGCTGCCCAAGTATCCATCGATAGATGAATGGATAAAGAATGTGATATTATATTCAATGAATGTACTATTCAGCCATAAAAACAGCCATAAAAATTTTTATTCAACCATAAAAAACAACAAAATCTTGCCATTTGCAATGACATGAATGAAGCAAGAGAGTATATTCTCAGCGAAATAACTCAAAGAAGGACAAACATGAAATGATTTCACTCATATGTGGAATTGAAGAAACAAAACAAATGAGGAAAGCCAAAGAGAGAGAGAGAGAGAGAGAGAGAGAGAGAGAGAGAGAGAGAGGCAAACCAAGAAACAGAGTCTTAACTTTAGAGAACAAACTGATGGTTACCAGAGGGGAGGTGAGTGGGGGGATGGGTGAAATAGGTGACAGGCATTAAGGAGGACACTTGTGATGAGCACAGGGGTGATGTATGGAATTGTTGAATCACTATATTGTTCACCTGAAACTAATATAACACTGTATGTAAACTATCGTGGAATTAAAAGTTAAACATAACAAAAAAAACCCTCCTACCTTGTGAACATCATCCCAAACTAGTGTACTCCAATGACTTCATTATTTTAATAGCTACATGGTATTTAATAAATTTATAATGTATTTAATCATTATTCTATTACTTAGTTCTTTTCACATTTTTCCATTATAAAAAATACTTTTATGAATATTCTTGTATATACATTGCTGTGCTCCTGCCTGATTATGTTTTAGAAATTTATTCCTAAAAGCTGAATTTATTATATCAAAGCATACATTTTTTTGATGCAATTTGCCAGAATACACTTTAGAAAATTGGACTTGTATCTTTGTTCTAGCTTAACTCTAAAATAATTTTGGAAATTGAAAAAAAGTAACTATTGTTGCAACTACATTAAATTTACTGATTTATTCAGGACTCATCAACATTTTTAATTTATTTTTTTAATTTTTAAAAGATTTTTAATGTTTATTTTTGAGAGAGAGGGAGGGAGAGAGAGAGAGAGAGAGAGAGAGTGAGCACGAATGCGGGAGGGTCAGAGAGAGAGAGACACAGAATCTGAAGCAGGCTCCAGGCTCTGAGCTGTCAGCACAGAGTCCCCCATGGGGCCCAAACTCAGGAACCACGAGATCATGACCTGAGCCAAAGTCAGATGCTTAACTGACTGAGCCACCCAGCGTCCCCCCAGGACTAATCAACATTTTTAACATATTGAGTATTTTCATCTGGAGATGTGCTATGTTTCTCCTCTTCAAAGCAAGTCTCCTTTGATTTCCTTCAAGAGTGGATTATAGTTGGCCTTTTCTAAGTCCTATACATGTCTTTTTCATTTTATCATTAGGCATTTGACATTTTATTACCATTATGATTAGGGTATTTTATTTAATATTGTATATTGTATCTGACTATACTTGAAATGTGGGAAAACTATGGAACTTTTAAATTTTAATTTGTAACTCACTATAGTATTGAACTCATTGGTTCTAAGGGTTTTTTTCTGTTGATTTTCTCAGGCTATTCAGGTGGACAATCATATCATTTTATAACACTTGATAAGTGTGCTTCCTCTTTCCAACATTACACAGTTCTCTTATTTAATTGTGTTAGCTGGCATTTCTTGGACAATCCTACACAACCTTTGTGATCATAGGCTCTTTTCATTATTCCTGACTTTCTGTAGAGTTACATCATCATAAGACATGATATTGTTCAATTATTTTAAGCTGTGTATCTTATCATGCTAAAAAGTTACTCTCTAATCTTATTTTTAAAGCTTTTATGAGAATAGATGTTGAATTTTATTAACTGCCTCTTCAGCATCTCTTCTGATGCTTTTCTTTTGATGAATGATAGTAATACATATCCTAATATCAAACCACTCATTTCTTCTTAGAACAAATCCTGCTTAGTCATTATAGCTTAGTCTTTTAAGAAATATTTTAGGTTGTTTGGGAAATTGGTGAGTCCTTTGGTTTTTGCACTTCTCTATAAAATTTTGGTATCAGAGTTTTGTTAGCTATCAAAAGAAAAAAAAGAAATTGGGAGCATTCCCTCTTTCTCTATGTTCTAGAACAATTTAAAAAGCCCAGAATTATTTGTTCCCTGAATGTTTGGATAAATGCATCCATAAAATTACTTGGCTCCAGTGTCTTTTGAAGGGACAATTATTTAACAAATGTCTTTATTTATTCATTGAATTTTGATCCAGTAAATATTTTTACCATTTCTAGGGGCGGTACATTTTATTTTCATTTTCCTGAAACACTTTGCTTATTTACTTTCAAGTTACAGGATAAAATTATAGGATGTATTCTCTTACAATGCTTTTACATTTTTTAATCAATGATTATAAGTTCCTTCTATCGTTCTTTATTTCTGAAATAACTTATATAATTAATATTATATATATCTGGCACATAGAATATGTTCCTTGATAATAATGTTCCTATTATTACTACTTTATTAAATAGTGTATTCATTATTTTAGTTTTTACTTTTTCTTAGGATTTGGCAAAAATAAAACATTATGAAGTTGAAGTTGTCTTTGTTTCTTGTTCCATGATAATTTTTCTCCTTCTTTTCACAGAGGCAATCATCATCATGAATTTGATATGACTGTCAATTCCACACCTTTAAATTTACAAGTCTACAAATTCATGAATAATATACATATACATAACATAACATACATAAAATAATACAGTATTATTTTATGCTTTAAAATTTTTTTTAACGTTTATTTTTGAGACAGAGAGAGAGAGAGAGCATGAACGGGAGAGGGTCAGAGAGAGGGAGACACAGAATCTGAAACAGGCTCCAGGCTCTGAGCGGTCAGCACAGAGCCCCACGCGGGGCTCGAACTCACGGACCGCGAGATCATGACCTGAGCCGAAGTCAGCCGCTTAACTGACTGAGCCACCCAGGCGCCCCTATTTTATGCTTTTAAAGCACTTATTAAAGTAGTTATAATACTACCATACCGATGTATACTTCTGCATCTTTTATATTCAATTTTCAAAAACTATACTAATGGACCTATATAGATTGATTGGTATATTGATACATCTGGATATGGAGAGCTCATTTGTTTTTAGCTGCTGTATGGTATTTTGTCATGTGACTAAACCAGCGTTTATTTAATCCCTTCATTTATTAATATTTCCATCCTCTTATTTTTTAGTCTTTAGGTATAATCTACTCTTTTAAACTGAAGTATAATTGACTCATAACACTGTATATAGTTTTAAGCATAAAACATAATGGTTTGATATAGGCATATGTATTGTGAAATGATTAAAATAAATTTAGTTAACATCTGTCACCACACTTAGTTACATTTTTTTTCTTCTGATGAGAACTTTAAAAATCCACTCTCCGGGCGCCTGGGTGGCACAGTCGGTTAAGCGTCCGACTTCAGCCAGGTCACGATCTCGCGGTCTGTGGGTTCGAGCCCCGCGTCAGGCTCTGGGCTGATGGCTCAGAGCCTGGAGCCTGTTTCTGATTCTGTGTCTCCCTCTCTCTCTGCCCCTACCCCCGTTCATGCTCTGTCTCTCTCTGTCCCAAAAATAAATAAACGTTGAAAAAAAATAAAAAATAAATAAATAAATAAATAAAAAATAAAAATCCACTCTCTCCTTCAAATATAAAATTTAATATTGTTAACTATGGTCACCATGATACCTTACCTGCCCTGGACTTACTTATCTTGTTGGTGCAATTTACTTTAAGTGTGTCTTTTGTTGGTATCATAGTGCTGGATTTGTCCTTTAAATATTGTCTGACCAATTTGGACTTTTAATAATCAATTAAATCTGTTTGTAATATTTTGAGTATTGATATACTTGATTTTGTGTTTTATATTTACCATGCTTCTCTCTATATCCCCCCCTCTCTCTTTTTTTTTTTTTTTTGCTTTCTATTGATTTTATTGAATTTTTTAAATTCTTTATTTTCCTCTAGTGGTTTTGGAATTATACATTCCATTTATGTTCTTTTAGTGGTTAACCTCAAATCTGTAACATTAATTTAATTTAATAGTTTAAAATTTAATCATTATCTATATCTTCCTATTAAACAGTCTAAAAAACCTTAGAATGATTTAACTCCACGCTCTTATTTTCCATGTAATTTTTGCCTAGATTTTTGGTCAAGCTTGATTTTTAATTATAACAATTTAGTGATTATTTTTATATTTACTCATACTAAAATCACAAACATCAAAAATGGGCAAACCAACTTGAGGGAAGGCACTGGATGCATAAGTGGGAATTTTTTTACCTTAATGAAAGATAATAATCTAAAAAAAGAGATTAAATAAATATGTTCAGAGTATTTCAAAAAATAAAAGATGTGTTAGAAGTCATTGGGCAAGAATAGGACAGAATGGAAAAGAATCAATTAATGTAGGCAGTCATTGAAATAAAATAACTCAGGTTGAACAACAAACCAGACCCTGCTCAAGAAAGAGGTCAAGAACTAGAAAATAGGGGGTGCCTGGGTGGCTCAGTCGGTTAAGCATCTGACTTTGGCTCAGGTCATGATCTCACGGTTCGTGAGTTCAAGCCCTGCATCAGGCTCTGTGCTGACGGCTTGGAGCCTGGAGTCTGCTTCAGATTCTGTGTCTCCCTCTCTCTCTGCTCCTCCCCTGCTCATGCTCTGTCTCTCTCTGTCTCAAAAATAAATAAAACATTTTAATAAAAAAACAAAAATAAAAAAAAAGAATTGGAAAATAGGTCTGAGGAAGTCAAGTTTCTCAAAACACCATATCGAGAGACAGAGACAATATAGGATAGAGAAGTTAGGAACATGAAAGATGTAATCACCAATTCTGATATATGTTGTTTAAAAAAATTCCAGACAGAGGGCACAGAGAGAATGGGAGAGAGCCAATTATGGTAGAGATAAGAACTAAAAAATTTTCCAGAATTGAAAAAAGACATGAAAAGGAACATATCAAATCCTTAGCAGGAGCTTAAAAGAAGCTCACACATATTCAAACAGTTGTGAAATTTTTAACAATTACAGCAAAGAGAGAGGATCAAGGCACCAGAGGAAAACTCAGTGCAAGTTATTTTTCAGGAGGCTCCTTCAGGGTCTCCTTTCTGACTCAGTCATTCCTTTCATTGGTTTGGCGTTTGCCTACTCAACTTGCCATGTTTACCAGGAGTCTATATAACTTTCTAAATATTTTATAATTCTAGTTTTCATTATGCTTCGGTTCATGTATTTTTACAAATTTAAAATGTTAATTTTCTGCGGCGCCTGGATAGCTCAGTCGGTTGAGCATCCAGCCCTTGATTTCGGCTCAGGTCATGATCTCATGTTCCTGCAATTGAGCCCCATGTAGGGTTCCACACTGAAAGCACAGATCCTGCTTGGAATTCTCTCTCTGCCCCTCCCATGCTCTTGTGATGCATGCTTGTACACACTCTTTCAAATAAGTAAATAAAAATAAAATTTTAATAAAGATTAATTTTAATTGTCATAATTTATGTTACACTTTTTTAAATGTAATTTTTAACTATATTGTCTTATTGTCAAAAAGGATCTGTTCTATTTCTGCTTTTCTAGGAGTTTCTGTTTGGCATAAACGATAGTAATAAATGGCACCTGACTGTGATAACTACAGCCAGTCCAACTCTTGTTTGTTCACTCAATCACAGAAGCCAATCGAATATTCTTTGACTGTTTTATTAAACTGATAAGAACAGATACTACACTTGATCTTAGCCATAAGGCTGAGAAGCAATCTTTGACTGTTTTATATAATAGCATATAACATATTATAAAACTACAAATATGTAATCTATTTTAAATTTCAGAAGATGTATAAATATACATAATATATAATAAATATGAAAATGTGAAGCTTTCTTGTTATATTTCCATGAATGTAGCTTTCTAGTTATTTAGCGATATCCATCTACTGGAGATACCAAACAGGAACAGCAAAGAAAGAGGTGATATTTAATCACTGGCTACCCAAAATGGGATTTTTGAGTAATCTTTACGACAATATTCTTAGAAGCCAAGCATTGTAGAGGGAGCAAAATAAACCTCTAACTTTTTCTACTCTTTAAAAATCATCAAGGGCCAGGAAAGGTTGACCTGAGCATCAAATTCCCACGGGTAGAGAGAATTCAGAAGACACATGTCCTTTCCATATAGGAAAGTGAAAAATCCCACCTTCTGGAGTAAGAGATCGTGGGAAAAAAAAAAGAAAAGGAAAGAAAAAAGAGATGGGAGGAAGTAAATGGTCAGAATCCGTTTCTTAGGCATTCTCCCATAGAGATTCCCTCCCCTCCCCCCATCGCTCCAACTCCAAGGGCTTTTCTATTTCCTATTTGGAACTTCAGGAAGAGATGACCTCACAGAGTTTTATCCTGTATCAAGAAAAAACAAACAAACAAAACATGGAAAGGCTTGGTTTGCTTATGAGGCCTGAGTTAGCCCTCTGAAGGAAGACTCCCTCAATTCCTTAAGTGTATAGAAGAGACCCAGAGGTTCACATGCCAATGGTGTGGACGATGGTGGGTAAGGAAAGTAAATGAGTTGAACCATTGCACCTGTATGGTATTGTTGTGGCAAGTGATGAGGAGACTTGTAAAAAGGATCCCAGTGCTGGAGAGCTGAACCCACGGGCTGAAAACTGAGACAGGTGTGCTGGATTGCACCAAAGTGTGGCTTAGGAAGCCATGGTGAACATTGGCCTACCCATCTAAGACCAAGAAATCATACTTTCATCAATAATACCTGCAAAAGGGAAGCCAGGAATTGGTCCCAACCAGAAGCCTTGTCACAGAGGACCTAGAAATAAAAACAGGACTTATTTATGGATTGTGGATCTTATTTGTGGGTCTTAGGATCTCTCTCCTCTTTGAGATTTGAAGCCCCTCCCTGATGTGCTCAGATGCTATCCTAGAAGAAAGCCAGGGGGATGGAAAGCAAGTGGAAAGATTGAGCATCAACATCCCCAAAGAGACTGAGTTATCTTTAAGAGACTATTTGCTCCCCAGGAGTCTGAGATACCATTAAATGTTGAATTTAAGTTTTTCTTTTGGCCCTGCTGGATGAAGGGTGGGGGGCAGAGGGGTGGACTAGGGAAATAGATTTTATAAATTAAATAAATTACTTTTTTATTTGAAAACTATAGTTTTCAGAGGTGCCTGGGTGGCTCAGTCAGTTAAGAGTCTGACTCTTGATTTTGGCTCAGATCATCCTCTCATGGTCACGGGAGGGAGCCCTGCATTGGACTCTGTGCTGGGCATGGAATCTAGTTAAGATTCTCTCTCCTGCACTTGACCTCTGCCCCTCCCCACTCATTCTCTTTCTCTCTCTTTCTCTCTCTCTCTGAAAGAAAGAAAGAAAGGAAAGAAAGAAAGAAGAAAATAAAGAGAAAAATATAATGTTCAATCATCAACTTTGCTACACGAATACGTTTTTAATTATGTGTTTATATCTTCTCTTTGATAGTGAGCACACTGTAGCCAGACCAATTTTTTTGTTTATCTGTTTATTTTAATCCTCAGTGTTAGTAGGCACTCAACACATGTTGAGTGAGTGAGTGAATGAATGCGTATTGAATGCAGAAAGGCCTGAGAAACTGTTTTAAAAGTACCTATTTTGTTGGTGAGGATTGAGATAGGCATGAAAGGTACAATGAAGACAGACATCTTGTCGAGAAGTGAAGGTCAGTTCTGGGTGAAGAGGTGAATAGACTCTGCAGATATAGCAAAATCAAGCCTTGCAAAGGTCACTGTGTTGAATTCTATCAAACCTTTAATCTCAATGCCATGAAAAGCAATACGAGCGAAGAAGAAGGCTGGAATCTTCACTTAATGTGCTGCCTGACTCTCTATACCTTTTATTTGATTTTCAATAAAGGTCTCTTTGTTCTCATACATGAGTAATGGGTTCAAGGTTTTTATTAGTACTCTTGCTACAGCAGGGTGCAGGAGCTGAAATTCTTCTTCAACCTATGGAAGTGCAGATTCATTTTTCAATGAGACTGTTATCTTCAGAGAGAACATATTTCACCAACACAGTCCAAGGTCATGACAACACGTCCTTCCTACGATCTAAGGACAGGAGTCTGAGTCCCGGCAACTGAGGAACATGCGTATGACAATACTCTTCCCAATGTGACACGACAAAGGAATCTTTCATTAGACACAAAAGATTGGAACCTTTCAAACAAGAGCTGAGTAAAACGGTAAAAAGAAAAAATAACCTAAGTACAAATATCCTTTGATTTATAGACTATCTAAGCATACGCTTTGTCATTCTGAATGCTACCGTACAACTTTCCTCTTTACTCCATTCCCAGGAGAAGAAAGCAAAGACAGGGTCCAAAATGCTTGATGATAACCCTGTTTGGGGATATGGACCCTTTGGTGAGATAAGCAAATGGATTGAGGACTTCTTCCTCATGATATATCTAGGGTTTTTTTCTTATTACTGCTATAGTATCTCACGAGGGCCAAGTGAGAGTAGAGGCCAAGGGATGGGAAATAGGTACTCTTAGGGCTAAATTTGTACTAAAACTTACATTTACAGTTTCAGACCATTGAATTGACACTCCTTTAAATCACTGATACACACGCCAACATGATACAACATTTATCAAGGGAGTTACCAGCAGGCGCCTGATCATGGTCAGAGTCAACCAGATTCTAATCGTGGCCGAGTGACCTCTCCTGCACTGGAAAATGATTTAACCTTGGCAAAAAGGATAGTAAAACCTACTTTCTGGGATTATTGTGAGGCTTAGCTGAGGTAATGGATATAAAACACTCAGCACAGTATTTGGCACATAGTAAGTATTCATCTAATGATAGCAATTATTACTATTACTGCAGGTCCAAAGTTACGACATCGAGATCAATGTGAACAATCATATAGCTGGAGAAAATCTCATGGCCTGTATGTTCCAGATATCTGATTTCAACGCTATATACTTAGTATATCACTTAATTAAACACACAAAAATATAGTTAAGATCCTGCTAAATGTCAGAAGGCAATTTGAAAAATACTTGATGCTTGTTAGACCAAGTAATATTCAGTTTTAAGTATTGTTTTTTACATGTTTCTACTCATCCTTACAGAAATTCTCAGTCAAAGACAAATGATAGATAAATGACACCCATTGGGCCTCCAATTTCTTCCTTGAATTATAGTTTCTGTGGAAATGTAACAAGGGATGTCTTCAGCTTGGGAAGCAGAATATGAAGGGAAGCAACTTTTTTAAAAAAATAAACAAACAAAATCTGTTCTTTGTGCCTGGCGTTTTTTTATCAACATGATCTCTGTAAGACTCATTCATACTGATGCATGTAACAGCAGGTAATATTCAATTATATAAACCTAACACTATTTATTGATAACACCATTGAATATTTGGGTTATTTGCAGTTTGAATCTGTTGCAAAGAGTATTGCTTGTTTAAGAGTGTGTTTTTTAACTCGTCGATTTTCCAGTTTTCTTCTGTTGTTGAATTTTAATTTCATCCCATTGTGGCTGGAGAAAAAGATTCGTATACCTGTCTTTTCAGATCTATTGAGACCTAATTTGTGGCTTACATATGGTCCAACCTGGAAAATGCACTATGCACATTTGAAAAGAAAGCAAGTGCTTTTGTGGTTGAGTAGAGTGTTCTGTAATGTCTGTTAGATTTAGCTGCTCTCTGATGTTGTTGAAGACCTCCATCTACTGAGAGTTAAGTATTAAAATCTTTTATTATTATAGAGCTATTTCTCCCTTTAATTCTGTCAGTTTCTTCCTATATTTTGCTGGTCTGTCATCAGGTCCACAGTGTTCATAATTGTTATATATTCTTGCTGTATTGAAACTTTTATTAATATATAGTGTTTTTTATCCTTTTAACCTGTGTTGATATAAAGTCCATTTTGGCTAATATTCCTCTAGCCACTTCTGCTCTCTTTTGGTTACTATTTGCTAAAGTAACCAATTTCCATTCTCTCACTTTCAGTCTGTTTGTGTCTTCGGATTTAAAGTGAGTCTATTGTGGGGCGCCTGGGTGGCTCAGTTGGTTGAGCATCTGACTCGATTTCTGCTCAGATCATGATCTCAGGGTCATGGGATTGAGCCCCCAATCGGGCTTCACGCTGGTCATGGAGCCTGCTCAAGATTCTCTCTCCCTGTGCCCCCTCTCTGCTGCTCACGTGCTCTCTCAAATTAAAAAAAAAAAAAATTCTGTAGACAGCATATGGTTAGATCATGCACTTTAGCTTTTTCAGCAATCTCTGTCTTTTGTTTGATTGGAGAGCTTAATCCATTTACTGATAAGGAAGGACTTCTGTCATTTTGTTATTTATTTTCTTTAGACCCTACAGCATTTTGTCCCTCATTTCTTGCATTACTATCTTTTTTTGTGTTTAGTTGATTTTTTTTTGTAGTAAAACATTTAAATTTATTTCTCATATCCTTTGTATATATTCTATAGCTATTTTATTTTTTTTTAATTTTTTTTAAATTTATTTTTAATTTTTTTTTCAACGTTTATTTATTTTTGGGACAGAGAGAGACAGAGCATGAACAGGGGAGGGGCAGAGAAAGAGGGAGACACAGAATCGGAAACAGGCTCCAGGCTCTGAGCCATCAGCCCAGAGCCTGACGTGGGGCTCGAACTCACGGACCGCGAGATCATGACCTGGCTGAAGTCAGACGCCTAACCGACTGCGCCACCCAGGCGCCCCTATAGCTATTTTCTTTGTGGTGACGATGGGGATCACATTGAACATCCTAAAGTTATAGCACTCTAATTTGAATTTATAGCGGATTAAATTCAGTTACACACACACACTCCGCTCCTTGACAGCTCTGTCCCTACCTCTCTGGTTGTGGATGTCACAAAATTATATCGTTTACATTGTGAGTCCCCAAACCTAAACAAATAATTCTTTTGAATGCATTAGTCTCTTAAACTATATATAAAACATGTAGAGTTACAAACCAAAGTTACAGTGATACTAGCTTTTAGACAATAATTTTTTAAGTTGATTAATTTAAGAGAAAGAGAAAGAGAGAGAAAGAAAGAAAGAAAGAGAGAGAGAACCCCAAGCAGTCTCTGCAGTGTTAGCATGGAGCTTGATGTGGGGCTCAAACCCATGAACTGTGAAATCATGAGCTGGAATCAGGAGTCAGATGCTTAGCCAACTGAGCCACCCAAGCATCCCTAGACAATAATTTTTTTTTTTTTGAGACTAAGAGACATTAGTCTCTTAAACAACGTAGAACAGAAAAAGTGAAATTGCAAATAATACTAGCTTCCATTTAACTTTATATATATAATTTTTTTTTCCTTTAAATGGCTTCAGTTTGCTGTCTAGTTTCCTTTCATTTCACCTTGCAGGATTCCTGTGAGCATTTCTGGTAAAGCAGCTCTAGTTGTAATGAACTCCCTCAGCTTTTACTTGTCTGGAAATGTCTTAATTTCTCCCTCACTTTTGAAGGACAGTTTTACCAGATATAGGATCCGTGGTTGGCAAGTTTTTTGTTTTTTATTTTTCCTTCAGGTGCTTTGGATATATTGACCCTCTGCCTTCTGGCCTCTAAAGCTGCTGATGAAAAAATCTGCTGATCATTGTAGTGAGGCTCCCTTGCACGTGATTAGTTGCTTCTCTTGGGCTGCTTCCAGATGATCTCTTTATCGTCGGCTTTTGAAAGTTTGATTATAACGTGTCCTGGAGTGAGTCTCTTTGAGTTCATCTTATTTGCACAGGGTTGAGCTTCTTAGGTGTTTCTATTCGTGTCTTTCCTCAAATATGGGAAGTTTTCGGCCATTATTTCTCCAGAAAATGTTCCCTGTGCCCCCTTCTCTTCTCCTAGAACTCGTATAACATGTAAAGGGCCTGCTCGATAGCACCCCACAGAGCACTTAGACTGTATTCACTTTGCTTCTATACTTTTTCTTTCTGTTCACATGTGATAATTTTCACCTTCCTACCTTTAGCTTTGTGGGGTTTTTTTCCTCTGCTGGCTCAAATCTGCTTTTGAATTCCTTTAGTGAAGTTTTCATTTTAGGTATTGTGCTTTTCGGCTCCAGAATTTCTTTTTGGCTCCTTTTTATGTTTTCTATCTCTTTATTAGTGTTTTCAATGTGCTCATATATCTTTTTTTTTTTCTTTTAACTTTCTCCACATCTTCCTGTAAGTCTTTGAACATCCTTAAGGCAATGATGGTTTTAATGGCTTTTCTAGCAGATCTTCTATCAAATCTTTTTCAGGGACATTTTGTGTTCATCTATTTTTTTACTTTGAACAGGCCTTACTTTCTTGTTTCTTTGTATGCCCTGTGACTTTTTGTTGAAAGCCGGACATTCGAATCTAATTAATTGGTAATCCTAGAAATCAGATTCTTCCCCTTTCCCAAGGTTTCGGTTATTGCTTTTGTGTATTGTTTTTTTTATTGTTGCAGGCTCTCTGTTCACGGATCAGCCTGAGGTGCAAACTTAAGATCTTCTCAGGTCTTTCTTGAGCTTGCACTTTTCCTTGGGCATACATGGTCACTTTCTAATTTTCCCCACATAGGCAGTTGCTTTTGAATGTCCTCGTCTTTAAAAACTGTCTATCTCCCAAATGGGGGAAAAGAAAAATGAAGGGGGAGAAAGGGCACTGGCCACTTAAAACCCCTAGAAATCACTTTAGTTTGAGGGGAGGGGGCTTGCAACAATGCGGGGAGTGGAAAAATAATTGCCACCCGCCCTCTTTGTCTGCACCTCTGTGATCAGAAGCCACAACCAGCAATTAGAGCACAAATCCCTGATATTGGAGGATAGGGTCCAATAAACTGTGTGTAGCTGCTCTGAGAACATGTGCACAGCTTCCTGCCATGGGGCTGAGAAACTGACTGAAATTAACCTCAATTTACCATCCAAGCCTTACCCCTGGAAGTTTCAAGCCTTTAATAGACTCTGGAGTTTTAAATTAATTATATTAGACAGATTCTGCCAGTGCAATTGTTGCCTAGGTGGAGAGACAGTTTCTGGTGTTTCTGACTCCTCCAGTCTCCCAGAACCCTCTCTGCTTCCCAGTATTTATTTCCCTCCATGCCTCAGTCTAGATATTTTCTTCTGGTCTATTTTTCAGCTCATTAATTCTCTTTGGAACTGTGTCAAATATCCAGTTAAACTTATTTACTGGGCTTTCAAGTTCAGTCATCTTTTTCAGTGCTAGAAATTCTATTTAGTTTTTACAATTCTAGTGGTGAAATTCTCATCTTATGTGTTCCTTTGGTTATATGAATTATTAATGTTTTTAATTTAAAGATTTATTTTTCTAATGTGTTTATTTATTTATTTTGAGAGAGAGAGAGAGAGAGTGCTAGCAGGGGTGAGGGGCAGAGAAAGAGGGAGAGAGAATCCTAAGCAGGCCCCATGCTCAGCACAGAGCCCAATGTGGGGCTTGATCCCACGACTGTGAGATCATGACCTGAGCTGAAATCAAGAGTCGGGCACTTAACTGACTCAACTATGCAGGGGCCCCTTAATTATTAATCTTTTAAGTCCATGCCTGCTTT
This sequence comes from Prionailurus viverrinus, assembly GCF_022837055.1. Taxonomy (NCBI): domain Eukaryota; kingdom Metazoa; phylum Chordata; class Mammalia; order Carnivora; family Felidae; genus Prionailurus; species Prionailurus viverrinus. The sequence goes on from NC_062577.1 coordinate 10,588,098, forward strand.
CCCTAATACCTGGGCCACCTACTTCTGTTGTACGTGTCGTTTCTCTTGGTCTTGTCTCTTAATATGTCTGGTTTTGCTTCTCTGTTTTAGGATCAAATGCTGGACATTTTGTATGAAAATTATGGTGACTCTGGATGTGATATTTCTTCATAGAGGATTCAGCCTATCTTAAAGGACAACAGAGAGGCAAATCAGCTCAATTCATTTTGTGACTGAACTCAATGTTGGTAAGAGTCAGCCTACATCTAATTTGTTTTCTTTCTTAGGATATAGTTATCTAGATCTCCTAACAGAGAGCCTGAAGTGTTTCTCATGGATTCTCCTTGGTATGCCATGAACTTCAATTGTGGTCTTCTTGGCCCTTGTCAGGTTGCCAGAATCTCTGATCTGCTTTTTATTCACATTGCCTCTTAACCTTTGGCCTTGTGCAGCTTAACTGGCAACTACCTCGGGGCGGTGGGGGGGAGAGCGATTGTGAATATTGGTCTCATTTGTCTCAGTCTCCCTCCTTTATGAAATCTCAGCAATCCCGGATTCACATGTATCTTCCTTTAAGGTCATACAATTGATAAAGCTCTGCCCGGACTCAAGTCCTTCCCTCTTGTTGCTCTATGCCAAAAGGTGGCAGAGAACCCAAGGATAAAGAAAGAATGGATCAAGTTTGGTTTACCTCAGAAAGCATTCTTTCTGGAACATGATTACTTCCATGAGCCAACCCCTGAGTCCTGGTTGCCTTAGAAGCCCTCTGATATTTAGGGTGAAGACGACATAAGTAGTTCAGGTTTTTCCAGTTGCTCTCCGAGGGAACAATGTTGGTCTGCTACAAACTACCGTGTCATAGCCCAAAGTGGAAATGCTGAACTATTGCTGAGTATTTACTATTTGACAGGCACTCTGATGGATCCTTACCTGTGTTGGCTCACATTTTTTAAGCAGTTCTTTGAATTGCTGAAGCTCAGACAGACTAAGTAACTTGCTCAAAATTTTTGAGAGGCAGAACCAAGGAACGTACCTCCACAGCCTCTCTCAAAATAGCCTGTCTGGTAATGGCTAAAGATTAATGGTCATTTGGTCCAAAAACAACATAAAATTGGATATCCGAGATTCTGTATACTAATTATTAATGGAGAAACTAAGATACCTGACAAATTAGAGCGCTCAATAAACCACACCCTTCAAATTTTGAAGGAAATGATTCAGACTTCTGGCTTAAAGAGCCGAAGATACTCACAAGAAAAATTTCAGAAAGAGGAAAGGATCAAAAGGTGAGTGTTTTTGTTTTGTTTGTTTTTTATCATGTATGTTGGGAGGGACGGTTCTGGTGTTTTAAATATGAAGCTGGACACCAGGTTCCTGAAAAGCAAAGGTATGTATTGTGTAAGAGAGGTGAATAGTGACTTTAAGTGAATGGGTCCTGAGCTGCAAAGTGTTGAAATAATACATTATTTCAGACTTTAAAATTCAAAAATTCATAAATCCCGCTCTATCAATTCTTCCTTCTGTAGTGACGAAAATGAGACAAGAGTGTCAGGAAAATGTGACAACTAGAGGTATTGGTAGCTACAGCTGGCCTTATCTACAGTCATACCTTTTATATTAAGTTCTTCACACACCTGCTATCTCACGGTACCCTTTTGAGGTGAGCCAGAAAAAAAAAAAATGTCGCCGAAATGTGTTGCTACTGTTTACTGTAAACTTAAAATAAGGCATGATAAAAAAATAGATACGATAAAAAATAGAAAAAAAAGAAGATAATATATATACACCTAACCTAACAAGTGTAACTGGCCAATAGAAGGCACAGCCAGTTTGTTTATGTATGGGCCACTGTTAGAGGCAGAGGGGACAACAGGAGAGGAGAAGAGAGAGCCCTGTCTGGGAGTAGGGGTTTGTGCAAGGGCTCCAAAGAAGAAAGCAGGTGGAGAATGGGCCGTGTTTGGCTCCAGATTTATGAAAGCAGCAAGCCAAAGAAGGTTATCCAAAGCGGCACACCCACTGGGTATGCTATAAATAAGCACTCAAGTCAGCTGAAGGGCCTTACAGGTTTCAAATCAGCCAAACTTAGCCGGGCCCAAAGCATTTTGTACCTATCCTGTACAAAGAGTCCACCTCACTTTTGCTTGGCTTAGAAACAGAGCTCCAGGGCCCAGAAGTTGGGGAGCCCGCAGAGGCAGCCAGCCAGCCTGGGACCTCAGCTCAGATGTCTCGTGCGGGGCCAAGAATCCAGCGAGCACGCAGGTTCTCTGGTTCTCAGAGTGTGATACAAAAACCCAGCAGGCTTTAGCTGTTCTGGCGCAGGAATGAAGGGTCAGCAATGGTTTCCCTGGCAGCGCTGTGTGCTGCTGCTTGCCTAGAACCCTTCCCGGTTTTCAGCTTCTTAGTCACATGCGTATGCCTGTCCTTAAAGGATTTTTCTAAAATAGGAAGATAGCAGGAATTTAGCCTCCTGTTTCTCAGTAGTGCCCGGAGCTACCTGAAGCCCCGGCCATCTGAGCCTAAGGGAAAGAGCAGAGGAAGGAATTTCACGTTTGTCGAATAACGACTATGGTAAGGCACTTTGCTTTTGTTTTCTTAATGTTCCCAATAGCCATGTGCGGTCCCTCTGAATTCGCCTGGCGAGAAGGGCTTGAGTTCCTCAGGAGAGAGAAGGTAGAGTACCTGCACATTCATATTTCCTCCGAGGGCATTTGGCAAGGCATCCTGACGAGTTGTTATGTTTTATGTCACGTGAACACTCTATAATAACCATAGCTATGCATTCGCATGTAATGTCGCCTGTTTGTTTGCTCCAGTATGACTTAGTCTTCAGTACCAATGCAACAATCACTTGGTGACTATCTGGTGACAGATTTGATGCCAGCTAGATAAAATAGGCCGACCTTAGTGACTGCCTGGATAAGCCAGAGTTGGTGTCAAAGAGGCAGGAATTTGGGGTAATTCCTTGGTTTCCTACTGGGGAAAGAGGAGAAGCATGGAACGACTAGGTCAGTTTAGTTTTGGACATGTTGAGTTTAAGGTTCCGGAATGAATGAATGAATGAATGAATGTCAGCAAGAAGACAGCAATTTTTTCTTTCAGGGCTGACTATATGCTGAGCACTGTGTTAAATGGCTTGCATACATTCTCATTTAATGCTTGCAAATATATGCCGGTAGGGGCCATGATTAGCCCTATTGAAAAGATGAGTAAACTGAGGCATAGAGAATTAAGTAACTTGCTCAGTTTGCCCCAGGTGACCGTCAGTAGATGAGAAAGCTTAAGATTTAGATATTAGACTCACTGTCAAACAAGAGGCAGTTAGCACATGAAAATCTATGAGATCTTATAGTAACAACCTGTTTAATGGAAAGGACAGTGAAGACAAAAGGCAGGACTCCGGAGAATATTAATATTTAAGGAGTAAGCTAAAGCAAAGGAGTACTCTATGAAGACCAAGAAGTGCTCAGAGAAGCAGAGGGCCAGGATAAGAAATTTCAAAACGAGAGTGTTCGATACTGTCAAATACAGCTGAGGCACTTAACAAACTGAGGTCTGAGAATATTCATTGCACTTGCCAATGTGATTACAGATGATAGATATCTTTTTAAAAATTTTTAATGTGTATTTATTTTGGAGAGAGAGAGAGAGAGAGAGAGAGAGAGTGTGTGTGTGTGTGTGAGAGCGGGGGAGGGGCAGAGAGAGAGAGAGAGAGAGAGAGAGAGAGAGCACGCGCCTGCGCGCTCAAGTGTGGGAGACAGAGACCCCAAAGCAGCCTCCAGGCTCTGAGCTGTCAGCACAGAGCCCGACGCAGGGCTCGAACTCATGAACTGAGATCATGACCTGAGCCGAAGTCAGACGCTCAACCAACTGAGCCACCCAGGTGCCCCCAGATTACAGATATCTTTAGCTGAAGCTGGCCCAACGGTGCGTGCAAAGTTAGTATCCAGTGGTGAAATGGCCCCAGGGAATATATTGGGTCTCCCAGCCTGGAGTAGGATGGACACATTATCCATCTTATGGGTATGTGTTTTTAGTCCTATTTTGGAAATGTGTTTTTAGTCCTATTTTCTTTCATTCTTGCAAAATTTCAAAATAATTCAATAGGGCTATTGGATGGAGGTGGGTGTGGGTAGAGAGCATTCACCCAATGCATGGGATGTTCCTAAAATGCCACGTATGATTATAAGAACCAGAATTGGGAGGGCAAAGGAGAGTTTCTTTCAAATCTGGCAGAGAGCCTTCTTCTCAGAAACATTAAAATATGACACCCCTGTGGAATCGATCTTGCATCTCATTTTCTTCCCCTGTTTCATCGCCTATGAATATATAATATATTAGATTGTCAACCAGGAGCAGGAGAACATTTCTACCCCCAAAGCGTATTATTTGCATGAGGGTGGTATTGTCTTGTTTATGTGTCGTGGGACCTGTGACCTGTCACATGTGATTACCACATCAGCTTATTAACACATCAGGGAGTGCAACTCCTGGTTCCCACCTCAGGGGGAGAAATGCTTAGGGTGGGGGACATTCTGCTAGCCAGATGAGGCAGTGTTCTGCCAGTTCCCCGTGCCAGGGAAACCCTGGACAGTGATCAGTACCAAACCTGCCTATGAATAGGACCACCCAAGGGCACGTGGCTAGAAACCAAACCTCCTTCCTACCATGGTCTGATCTCTCGTCATGTTTCCTTGCTAGTCCCAGCTTTGCTCCCACTTGCTTATGGAGGAATCCAGAAACAGGAGTTAGTTTTCAAACAGGGCGGGGCAGAAGGAAGGGTTGCAAAGGCACGCTCAGATGCCGGAAGGATCATGTGGAAGAGGGTTCTGTTTAGCTGCATCACCCAGCGCTTCAGAATTTTAATAAAGATTGATGGATGGATGGAAGTCAAAGTGAAAGCCAAGGAAAGATCTACACATGTTCAGAGATTGTGAGTTCGAAATGCTCTCCTTCCAAGTCTTCCCAAAAGGAAATCACAGGGGGAAAGCAAAGTAGTGATTAAGGAACTAAACAGGCCACAGCGTTCTCTGGGGCCTTCTAAATTCCCAGGCCAGGCCTGCTGCCTGCTTGCTGAGATGGGCATGTGCTCCCGGCCACAGCTTCCCTTCTTCTGACATCTTTCTGCCAGATGGTCCTTCTTGAATTCTAGAGGTGCTTGGCCCTTCTGATTCCTGCAACCTGAGCCCAGAGAACTTTGATCCACCAATTTTCCCCTCCCTCCACCCCTCTAGTGAACAAGGCCTGGCGCCTGGACAGCAAGGGGAGGCCAGGCTGCGACCTTGGGTGCTCTGGAAAGGCATTCTCCTGCCCACCTCTGTGTGCCTAAAAGAGAGCACCTGGCGGCGCTGGCTCTGAGGGTCCCAGAGAGCCTTCTCCGGCCTGGCCGGCTGGCGGCACGAACCCGTGCTTTTCACCATTTTACTTGGGCGAACTGCGCTCTCCAGTCAGTCTTGAGTCTCCCTGTAGGGTTATCCCGATGGCTTTTAATTACGATCCAGCAAATCCAGAATCTCAGCAAATTACAAATGTATGTAAACATAATCAGGATGTGGATCCAATCCACTAGCAATTGTTAATAGATAAAAAAAGGGGGGGGGAGAAAAAAACTAAAAAGGTGTAAACAAGTAAAAAAAAAAAAAATACCAATTCTGCAGGGTCTATGCCTCGGGGATTTGCTTTCTTGGGGATCCTGCCTGCTCCTTCTTCTAGCCCACCCTGCAGCCCCGACTCCCTGCAGTGATTTGGGGCGGAGGCTGGGGGATTCTGGGGCTTGACCCCTGCAACGGCGGCCTACGGGATGCCCTGGGAAGGAGCTGCCTTCGGGAGGGCTGAAGAGCGCCGCGAGCCTTTTCCTCTCCCGCGGCCTCCTCCGCAGGATTCCAGAAAAAGTGCTCTGGGTCTGCGAGACGGGGACCCTGCCTCCTGCCTGGAATCCCTGTCCCAACACTGGCATCTCTCTTTCCCAAGTTCCAGTTTCTGGACCCTGCCCCACTCCCTCACCAAGGTCCTCAAAGGCCACCCCAATTGCTGGAGCAGGGCTCCCAGACTCGGGCCTCCGGAGCCCCTGCAGGGGCCGCTTCGCCAGCGCTGAGCGAGCCCCACGCAGGCGGCGGTATTCGAGCTCTCACTCCCGGAGACATTTTAGGGAAATGTTGTGCATCGAAACTTCTACATAATATAACATATATACACACATACACATATTTAGTCGGCAAATGTTAAGCAAATGTGTCTGATGTTTTTGTGGAAGCCGTTAGCATCCTCGTTGGTAGTGGTAGGACTGGTTGACATTATTACACGAATGACAAGTGGGTGATGTTAAGGGAGTGCCTGATCCCTCCCGAGAACACGGGGGAGTAGAAGTGGAGACTTCCGACTCTGTTTCCAACGGCCCATCCCTGATCTCCCCCGTCGCTACCTCTCGGTCAGTAACCAGACCGCCCGACCGCATACCAGGGACAAGGCAACTTTCTCCGAAGGGCGATCTTCCTCGACTGACAGATCGCTGGGTCGGTCTCCAGGGGCAGCAGCACGTTCCGGGGGGCCGTCAGAAGCCCCACGGCCTCTTACCCAGCCCTTTGTCCCAAAGGGCAGTTCGGTCAGTGTCAGCACGGAAAGAAACGTGAAATTCAACTGTAAATGAGGGCGGAGAAGGCGGGAGAGGCCCGGGCCCGTTCCGGGTCTGAGCAGGCTAGGGGAGAGCGGGGGAGGCTGCCCCCGGCTGCGGGAACAAACCCAGCAGTGCCTCGCGCTCGGCGTGCGGGGAAGGGGGAGAGGGCCCCTCGGCCTTTCCCCCTAAGCTCATCCAGCAGGACGTCTGGGGGAAACCTCTGCGCGATCGAGTCGCGTCCGTTCGAGCGAGCGGGTGGCAGTGCCACGTGAGGCGCTCGGCCTGGGCTCCCAGAGGCTGCGGTGCTGGAAATCCCCGCGGAGGGCGTCCGGCGCGGCGCCCGCACTCGGTGCGGGCCCACCCGGGTGCGCGTCCGCCTCCCACCGGCGTCCCGCTAGCCCCGCCGCGCCGCTCGCACGGGCCCAGACGCGGACAGATGTTTACTGCTTGGAGCCCCGACCGCTGGGGAGACGCAGCGACCCGCGCGGCGCACCGCGCGGCGCTGGCGGGGCTTTGGGCTCCCGGTCGGGGGTGCGCGCGGGCCGGGTTGGGGCGGGGGAGGGCGAGGGGATGGAAATAGGAGGGGGCAGTGGGTGGACTAATGATGAAAAAGTCTCCTCCATCCCGGCTCCTTAATTAAATGCATGGAAAGAACCGAGGCGAGCACATCTGGTTTCAATCTGCAGCCCTTTGATGGCATCAAATGTTCTTTTCCCAGATCAGGGCTGGGAGTTCTGGGCTAACTATGGCCGTTTGGAGCCCAGAAAGCATTTACACACACTCGGACCCCTCTTTCTCTCCAGTAGAGCCTCTCGGCTATAGGAGGAGGAAAAAAAAAAAAGGGGGGGGGGAGTCTAGTAATCAAGGCAGTGGGAAAGTGTGTGTGTGTGTGTGTGTGTGTGTGTGTGTATTTGAAGAACATAAAATGCCACAAATAAGCACTTAATATTTTACTTACTCGTCATATAGTAACTCATTTCTAATGAGACTATTAAAGCTGTTACCAAATTCCAACAGGTCATGAAAAAAATGCCTCAGCACCTCTCTGTTCCTTGTCAAGTCAGGGCTCAGCAGACAGACGGCAGAGCATTATCCGTAGACTTGGGGGTTCCTCTCTCCCTCCGCGTCCTTCCTCTTACCCCCCCCCCCGCCCCCCGCCGCCCGCCCAGGCACCCGGGCCGGACCCTGAACTAAGCAGGAGCCCCGCCCGGCCGGCCGCTCGCTCCAGGAGTGCCCCTGCCTTCCGAGCATCTGGGCAACGCGACCCTCCCGGCTTAGCGTCGTCGCCTGGGGAAGCGACCTTGGCCGCACCAAAGAGGTTACGAAATTGGCCAGGGTGGGGGGAGGCGAGAGCAATTATGCTACACTCGCAGAGTCCTTTCCTCCGGCTAAATAAATATGTAAATTTCCCACTGCCCTGGCCCCGGGATTCCTAGCGGCGAGAGACTCGAACCGATTCGGCGCCTTCTAGATCTCCCCTAACCTGCCTTTGGTTCGCAGAAGAAGCGTGGGAGAGCCTCCCACTATTATCGCTCCTGTTAGTTTATTACATTATTTAAGAGGCTGTCTCTACGGAGCCAAACGTAGCTTTAATTTGCTTGCTCTCTCCTTCATTCTCTCTCAGACACTCCCCCACCCCCACTCCCAAAAACTGTTAGAACTGCAGGAAACGCTAAAAAAAAAAAAAAAAAAAAAAAAAAAAGGCAGAGAGAGAGAAGAAAATTTGATTGAGATAGTTGTGGATTTTTTTCCAACAAGTTTCCCCGCAGCTGTTATCAAAACATGCAAATGAGCTTTTCCAACAAGATCTTAAACAAATCTGGAGGAGTTAATGCCCAAGCAAAATAATCAGTCCGTTTGAAGTGACTGTGGGTTTCAGTTTGTCTTTCCTCCCCGTGATACTATTGCAGGGGAATGATAATTAGACCTTTACTTAAAAAATCCAAAGGGGCTCTCTCGCTTTCTCTTCCCTCCCTTTTCGCTCCCTCCTCCCTCTCTGGCTCCCTCCCTCTCTCTTTCTCTCTTGCTCAGATGTTGGCAAAGGGGGTTTTCTTAATCAGACTGTTTTTTGGTCCGAGGGAAAGGAGGAAGAAGGAGATTGTGATGGAGAAAGGGGGTCTGTAAAACGTCAGGCACCGCACAAAGGCTTTGCCACGTAATTACAGGCTCCTATTAAGTCGAGATCTGCCCTCCCAGGGGTCTCCAATTTTCTTGTATTCCCTACAAAGCCTCCTCTGCATGCCAGTTTGTGCCTTTTGAAGTGCCAGAGAGCTTCTTGATCCAACTGAGAAGGAAAAAGGAGCTCAGCAAGAAGAGGGGGAGAGAGAGAAGGGAAAGGGGGGAAACCCACCACCACCCTCCTTCGGACTCTTGAAGCCCTTTTTTTTCTTCTTACGAAAAGTAAAGTGAGAATCCTGCTCTCCAATACATCTGCAAGACATCACCCTCTCCTCCTGAAACTTTAGTCACTCCTGAGAATCCACAGGAGTGCAGAGAGGGGGAACACGTTTTCTTGAAGATGTTTTAAAGCTGGAACAAGCCTTCTTCTGTTGGTGCTTGAACTCTTGCCTGGGAATAACTTTTTTAACCTTGAAAAAAAAAACCCACTTTGATTCTTCTCTCCCACCCCTTCTTCTCTCTTCTTCTGTTTGCCTAACTCCCCCGCCCTGCTGGCCTCCCCTTTCCTTTCTCCCCCTTATTATTATTTTTAGTGTGTGCGTGTGGACGCTTTTGGAGAGCTGGAAGGAATTTTTTTTCTCCTGACTTGAACATAGGGTGACTTTTTAATTTTATTTTTTGGTGTGGATTATCTCCTTGGACCGCGCCGGACTTGGCCTCAGGAAAGCAACCGAGGCTGTCGAAGGCTGTTGGTGCAGAACTCTGCTCCGCAGAAGGGGGTCCCCCCGCCCTCTTTCCAATTTTTTTTTTTTTGTCCTTCCCCTCCTTCTCTCTCTCTCTCTCTCTCTCTCTCTCTCACTCACTCTCTCTCCACTCCCCCCTCTCTCTTCCCCACTCGGCTCCTCTCCCCCCTCGCGCCCACAGCGTTTGGTGTTGATTCGAGCGGGAAGAGGGGGGTGGGTGGGATCGGAGGGGGAGACCATGACCTCCAGCTACGGGCACGTTCTGGAGCGGCAACCGGCGCTGGGCGGCCGCTTGGACAGCCCGGGCAACCTCGACACCCTGCAGGCGAAAAAGAACTTCTCCGTCAGTCACCTGCTAGACCTGGAGGAAGCCGGGGACATGGTGGCGGCGCAGGCGGACGAGAGCGTGGGCGAGGCCGGCCGGAGCCTACTGGAGTCGCCGGGACTCACCAGCGGCAGCGACACCCCGCAGCAGGACAGTGAGTGAGGGGCGCATGCCCGCGGGAGTGTGTGTCCCGGACGGGGTGGGGGTGGGGGGTTGGGGACGCTGGGGGTCCCGGCCGGGCGCTTGCAGCCCGCCAGGGCCAGGGGAGAGAGGGGGCGAGGAGAGGTGGTGGCAGTGGCCGGAGGAAGGGCCGGTCACAGACGGGGAGGAAAGGAGGGCTCTGCCGAGGGCGTAGCCCAGGCGGCCGCTGCAGGGAGAGGCCCCGAGGTCGGGGTCGGGGACTCTGCCCGCCGCCGACTGTCTCTGAAACCCACTGGGCCGCCCCTCAGTCCGGGGCGCGCGCGGCGACGCGGGGCAACCGGGCTGGCTGGGCAAGGGTCCCCAAGGGGTGTAAAGGCGGGGAGCCTGCCCTGTTCGGGAAGGCGGAAGGTTAAAGGCGCCGAACCGGGTCGGGGGGGCTCCTCCCAGGTCGCGAGCGCGGGTTCGAAGGCAGGCAGGGCAGAGGAGGAGGAGGGCAAGGCGCGCAGCGGCGACACCCGCGCGGCCCCCGCGCGCGGGGCTCCTGAGGCCGGGGCGTGCGGGAGGGGCCGCTTGGAGCGCCGAGACCCAGCGGCCCAGCCGCTCTCTGTGGCCGGCGGTGGCCGCCCTCCACCTGCGGTTGGGTTCGAGACCCCCGGCGGAATCAAAGGCCTGTGCCTGGGGAAGACTCGGCGAAGCAGAGGGAGTGTCCTTTGGGGTGAAACCCGAGCTCCCGGCCCGCACGGTCCCGCACCCGAGAGAGGCGCAGGGGAAGCGCGGGCCCCAAAGCCGAGCCTAGTGTCACATTCGAGGAGCTCTCCCTATTGGCCCTAAGACCTCGAGAAAAGTCCCCGTACAGTCTCCCTTCCCCATCCTTCCCTACTGATACACCGCGTCTCCGTGGATATGTCGCTGGCCTCATTAACCATGCCTTAAAAGGTGACCCCAAACGTATCCCTACGTTCTGGGGTCTGTAACAGACCTGTCACCTGGCTCATCCCAGGTGACATGGGGCTTGATATTTCCTTTTTGAGATTTCAAGGGTCTCAACTTGGCTGGAAGTTTTTAAATGAAGCTAATTCCTTTCCGTGTCATTATTTATTTGGTCTTCAAATTGGGAACCTGTAGACACAGGAGACCCGCCGGCATTCCATGATTTAAAAAAAAAAAAAAAAAGCCAATATCAGACTCTCGGGAAATAGACAAAGCAAACAGGACCCAGAGACAGCTGGAAGCAAGGCCCGGGCAAAGGGCTGCAAAGAAGCAGGCGGCAGGGGAAGCCCCTTGCTCCAGCAGGCCGCCTGCCCCTGGCCCAGCTTCCTGGGTCCAGGCCTAGGATCCCCTCCGCGTTTTTCAGCCCAAATCGAACTGGGGTCGATCCACCCTACGTATTCCCAGAGGCAGAGGGCGACGGGGAGTTCAGGCTGATGGAAATGTGGCCTGCTCTGTTACTACAGAAAGAAGGCCAGCTCTGAGGAATGAACACCCGGTGTCCCCAAGTCCCGGGCAATGGCTGGGCACAGCGGCGGAGGCTCTCTTGAAGATATTGGAGCCTGGAAGGGGTGGAAGGGAGGGGGGTTGCTCGCGCTGCACGCGTCCGCAGCAGGAGTTAATTGCTGGAGTACACACTTGGAGCTCCAAGAGAAAGCGCGGCGGAATGTGATTGTTTTTTAAACGTTTCGCTAGGGAAAATTTAAATATGCAAAGCACAGGGAGACTAGGCTGCCGAATCGCCCAGCTTCTCTGATTCCCCACCTTCCGCGGTTCTCCTTTCGCCCTGGTTAATTATTAATCGCCACATTTATCGCTGTTCGGAGAACTGGAGGCTGGACCCACAACCGAAAACACGGTCGTGAAGAAACGGCTGCGTGAAAAGACCAGGATGGGGCGGGCGAGACCAACCAGTGTGGCTTGACCCCTAAAACAAGCAGAGGGATGTGAAAAGCAGGCCCAAGGCCGGTGGTCACAGCGAGTCCGGGGCCCGCGTCGG